>NC_086453.1:302658275-302959525 GCF_028390025.1 Pseudophryne corroboree | reverse complement strand
ACTGCAGCTGTGCGCCATTGTTGTCACACACTTCACACCAAGCGGTCACGGAGGGTGCAGGGCGCTGCTGGGGGCGCCCTGGGCAGCAATATTTTAATACCTTATGGCAAAAGAATACATCACATATAGCCATTGAGGCTATATGTATGTATTTAACCCATGCCAGTTATCTAAAACTACGGGAGGAAAGCCCGCCGAAATAGGGGGCGGGGCTTATTCTCCTCAGCACACAGCGCCATTTTCCTGCTCAGCTCCGCTGTGAGGAAGGCTCCCAGGACTCTCCCCTGCACTGCACTACAGAAACAGGGTAAAACAGAGAGGGGGGGCATTTTTTGGCGATATATTGGATATATATTTAAGCTGCTATAAGGAACAACACTTATATAAGGTTGTTCCCATATATATTATAGCGCTTGGGTGTGTGCTGGCAAACTCTCCCTCTGTCTCCCCAAAGGGCTAGTGGGGTCCTGTCTTCGATAAGAGCATTCCCTGTGTGTCTGCTGTGTGTCGGTACGTGTGTGTCGACATGTATGAGGACGATGTTGGTGTGGAGGCAGAGCAATTGCCGATAATGGTGATGTCACCCCCCAGGGAGTCGACACCGGAATGGATGGCTTTGTTTATGGAATTACGTGATAATGTCAGCACATTACAAAAATCAGTTGACGACATGAGACGGCCGGCAAACCAGTTGGTACCTGCCCAGGCGTCTCAGACACCGTCAGGGGCTGTAAAGCGCCCTTTACCTCAGTCGGTCGACACAAACCCAGACACAGACACTGAATCTAGTGTCGACGGTGATGAAACAAACGTATTTTCAAGTAGGGCCACACGTTATATGATCACGGCAATGAAGGAGGCTTTGCATATCTCTGATACTGCAAGTACCACAAAAAGGGGTATTATGTGGGGGGTGAAAAAACTACCTGTAGTTTTTCCTGAATCAGAGGAATTAAATGATGTATGTGATGAAGCGTGGGTTAACCCAGATAGAAAAATGCTAATTTCAAAAAAGTTATTAGCATTATACCCTTTCCCGCCAGAGGTTAGGGCGCGCTGGGAAACACCCCCTAGGGTGGATAAGGCGCTCACACGCTTATCAAAACAAGTGGCGTTACCGTCTCCTGATACGGCCGCCCTCAGGGATCCAGCGGATAGGAGACTGGAAACTACCCTAAAAAGTATATACACACATACTGGTGTTATACTGCGACCAGCCATCGCCTCAGCCTGGATGTGCAGTGCTGGGGTCGTCTGGTTGGATTCCCTGACTGAAAATATTGATACCCTGGATAGGGACAGTATTTTATTGACTATAGAGCAATTAAAGGATGCTTTCCTTTATATGCGAGATGCGCAGAGAGATATTTGCACTCTGGCATCGAGAGTAAATGCGATGTCCATATCTGCCAGAAGGAGTTTATGGACGCGACAATGGTCAGGTGATGCGGATTCCAAACGACATATGGAAGTATTGCCGTATAAAGGGGAGGAATTATTTGGCGTCGGTCTATCGGATCTGGTGGCCACGGCAACTGCCGGAAAATCCACTTTTTTACCTCAGACCCCCTCCCAACAGAAAAAGACACCGTCTTTTCAGCCGCAGTCCTTTCGGTCCTATAAGAACAAGCGGACAAAAGGACAGTCATATCTGCCTCGGGGCAGAGGAAGGGGTAAGAGAGGGCAGCAAGCAGCCCCTGCCCAGGAACAGAAGCCCTCCCAGGGTTCTGCAAAGCCCTCAGCATGACGCTGGGGCCTTACAAGCGGACTCAGGAGCGGTGGGGGGTCGACTCAAGAATTTCAGCGCACAGTGGGCTTGCTCACAGGTGGACCCCTGGATTCTGCAGGTAGTATCTCAGGGTTACAGGTTGGAATTCGAGAAGTCTCCCCCTCGCCGGTTCCTAAAGTCTGCTTTGCCAACGTCTCCCTCAGACAGGGCGACGGTATTGGAAGCCATTCACAAGCTGTTTTCTCAGCAGGTGATAGTCAAGGTACCCCTCCTACAACAGGGAAAGGGGTATTACTCCACGCTATTTGTGGTACCGAAGCCGGACGGCTCGGTAAGACCTATTCTAAATCTGAAATCTTTGAACCTGTACATACAAAAATTCAAGTTCAAGATGGAGTCACTCAGAGCAGTGATAGCGAATCTGGAAGAAGGGGACTTTATGGTGTCCCTGGACATAAAGGATGCTTACCTGCATGTCCCAATTTGCCCTTCACATCAAGGGTACCTCAGGTTCGTGGTGCAAAACTGTCATTATCAGTTTCAGACGCTGCCGTTTGGATTGTCCACGGCACCTCGGGTCTTTACCAAGGTAATGGCCGAAATGATGATTCTTCTGCGAAGAAGAGGCGTATTAATTATCCCTTACTTGGACGATCTCCTGATAAGGGCAAGGTCCAGAGAACAGCTGGAGGACGGAGTAGCACTAACCCAACTAGTGCTGCAACAACACGGGTGGATTCTGAATTTTCCAAAATCTCAGTTGACCCCGACGACACGTCTGCTGTTCCTGGGAATGATTCTGGACACGGTTCAGAAAAAGGTGTTTCTTCCGGAGGAGAAAGCCAGGGAGTTATCCGAACTTGTCAGGAACCTCCTAAAACCAGGAACAGTGTCTGTGCATCAATGCACAAGAGTCCTGGGAAAGATGGTGGCTTCTTACGAAGCGATTCCATTCGGCAGATTCCACGCACGAACTTTTCAGTGGGATCTGCTGGACAAATGGTCCGGATCGCATCTGCAGATGCATCAGCGGATAACCTTATCGCCACGGACAAGGGTGTCTCTTCTGTGGTGGTTGCAGAGTGCTCATCTGTTAGAGGGCCGCAGATTCGGCATACAGGACTGGGTCCTGGTGACCACGGATGCCAGTCTGAGAGGCTGGGGAGCGGTCACACAGGGAAGAAACTTCCAGGGAGTATGGTCAAGCCTGGAGATGTCTCTTCACATAAATATACTGGAGCTAAGAGCGATTTACAATGCTCTAAGTCTGGCAAAACCCCTGCTTCAGGGTCAGCCGGTGTTGATCCAGTCGGACAACATCACGGCAGTCGCCCACGTAAACAGACAGGGCGGCACAAGAAGCAGGACAGCAATGGCAGAAGCTGCAAGGATTCTTCGCTGGGCGGAAGATCATGTGATAGCACTGTCAGCAGTATTCATTCCGGGAGTGGACAACTGGGAAGCAGACTTCCTCAGCAGACACGATCTACACCCGGGAGAGTGGGGACTTCATCCAGAAGTCTTCCACATGATTGTGAACCGTTGGGAAAAACCAATGGTGGATATGATGGCGTCCCGCCTCAACAAAAAACTGGACAGGTATTGCGCCAGGTCAAGAGACCCTCAGGCAATAGCTGTGGACGCTCTGGTAACACCGTGGGTGTTCCAGTCAGTGTATGTGTTCCCTCCTCTGCCTCTCATACCAAAAGTACTGAGAATTATACGGCAAAAGGGAGTAAGAACGATACTAGTGGCTCCGGATTGGCCAAGAAGAACTTGGTACCCGGAACTTCAAGAGATGCTCACGGAGGATCCGTGGCCTCTACCTCTAAGACGGGACCTGCTTCAGCAGGGACCGTGTCTATTCCAAGACTTACCGCGGCTGCGTTTGACGGCATGGCGGTTGAACGCCGAATTCTAAGGGAAAAAGGCATTCCGGAAGAGGTCATTCCTACACTGGTAAAAGCCAGGAAGGAGGTGACTGCACAACATTATCACCGCATTTGGAGAAAATATGTTGCGTGGTGTGAGGCCAGGAAGGCCCCCACGGAGGAATTTCAACTGGGTCGATTCCTACATTTCCTGCAAACAGGATTGTCTATGGGCCTCAAATTGGGGTCCATTAAGGTTCAAATTTCGGCCCTGTCGATTTTCTTCCAGAAAGAATTGGCTTCAGTTCCTGAAGTCCAGACTTTTGTAAAAGGAGTACTACATATACAGCCCCCGGTTGTGCCCCCAGTGGCACCGTGGGATCTTAATGAAGTCTTGGATTTTCTCAAATCCCATTGGTTTGAGCCGCTCAAATCGGTGGAGTTGAAGTATCTTACATGGAAAGTAACCATGCTACTGGCCCTGGCTTCAGCCAGGAGAGTATCAGAATTGGCGGCTTTATCATATAAGAGCCCATATCTGATTTTCCATACGGACAGGGCAGAACTGCGGACGCGTCCTCATTTTCTGCCTAAGGTGGTGTCAGCGTTTCACCTGAACCAGCCTATTGTGGTGCCTGCGGCTACTAACGATTTGGAGGATTCCAAGTTGTTGGACGTGGTCCGGGCATTAAAAATATATATTTCAAGAACGGCGGGAGTCAGAAAGTCTGACTCACTGTTTATATTGTATGCACCCAACAAGATGGGTGCTCCTGCTTCTAAGCAGACGATTGCTCGTTGGATTTGTAGCACAATTCAACTTGCACATTCTGTGGCAGGCTTGCCACAACCTAAATCTGTCAAGGCCCATTCCACAAGGAAAGTGGGCTCATCCTGGGCGGCTGCCCGGGGGGTCTCGGCATTACAACTCTGCCGAGCTGCTACTTGGTCAGGGGCAAACACGTTTGCAAAATTCTACAAATTTGATACCCTGGCTGAGGAGGACCTTGAGTTCTCTCATTCGGTGCTGCAGAGTCATCCGCACTCTCCCGCCCGTTTGGGAGCTTTGGTATAATCCCCATGGTCCTGACGGAGTCCCCAGCATCCACTTAGGACGTTAGAGAAAATAAGAATTTACTTACCGATAATTCTATTTCTCGTAGTCCGTAGTGGATGCTGGGCGCCCATCCCAAGTGCGGATTGTCTGCAATACTTGTACATAGTTATTGTTACAAACAAATTCGGGTTGTTATTGTTGTGAGCCGTCTGTTCAGAGGCTCCTACGTTTGTCATACTGTTAACTGGGTTCAGATCACAAGTTATACGGTGTGATTGGTGTGGCTGGTATGAGTCTTACCCGGGATTCAATATCCTTCCTTATTGTGTACGCTCGTCCGGGCACAGTATCCTAACTGAGGCTTGGAGGAGGGTCATAGGGGGAGGAGCCAGTACACACCACCTAATCCTAAAGCTTTATTTTTGTGCCCTGTCTCCTGCGGAGCCGCTATTCCCCATGGTCCTGACGGAGTCCCCAGCATCCACTACGGACTACGAGAAATAGAATTATCGGTAAGTAAATTCTTATTTTCGGCCCTGACAAAACAAAACACATAAACCAAATTTTTTTTTTTAAATGAACAGATCCCTCTCTGTAAGCATTTGAGTATTGCATTATTTAGGCTTTTAAAATACAGATGAATAAATAAAATTGCCTAAAAAAATCTGTTCAGTGACCAGTATACTTCAGGATATCACAGGTTTTTTCAGACTATGGTAAATTCCAGTCATTGCAGCAAAGCCAACTCCTATTACTCCATCCATAGTAAGAATTAGGGGTGACTGATTTGGAAGAATGATTGCTGGCCCATGTTTTCAGTTATGATAAATAGCAAATGGTGCATAATTACAGTCCTAACTATGGGGGATGGGTGTAGGATGTCTGACCGTCGCTCAAGAGACCGCCGCTCAGCATACAGACGCCGGCATCCGGGCAGCATACCGACGCCGGGATCCCGGTGGGGAGGGGCGAGTGCAGCAAGCCCCTTGCGGGCTCGCTGCGCTCCCCACACTGCGGTCGCCACGGGTTCTATTCCCACTCTATGGGTGACGTTGAAATAGTCCCTGTTGGTCGGCATGCCGACCATCGGGATAGTGAGGCGGCGGGAAGTCGGTGGAGGTCATGTGACCGTCAGTCTCTCGACCACCAGTCACATGAATACCACCCATTGGGGATATGTACTGAGTCCAAGGGCAAACGCAGGATTTATTAAGGGGGTTTCCGTGGGAGGGTGGGTGCTTGGGTGGGTGTATATATATATATATATATATATAGATACACTATACACATACATATATATATATATATATATATATATATATATATATATATATACACATACACACACACACACACACATACACACACACATCCTCCGTGCAGTAGAAACCAGGAGGCACACAGCGGTCTTTGTGAGTAAATTAATGTATAAAAGTACAAAAAGCATAATATTGTACCGTGTCAACACCGAGCAGGGCGTTTTTTCAAGCCTACAGCATAGCACCTTGAAAAAAATGCCCTGTGCAGCGGTGAAACGTCAGTACACTATGGCCCTCATTCCGAGTTGTTCGCTCGCAAGCTGCTTTTAGCAGCATTGCACACGCTAAGCCGCCACCTACTGGGAGTGAATCTTAGCTTAGCAAAATTGCGAACGAAAGATTCGCAAAATTGCGAATAGAAATTTCTTTGCAGTTTCTGAGTAGCTCGGGACTTACTCTGCCACTGCGATCAATTCAGTGTTTGTCGTTCCTGGTTTGAGGTCACAAACACACCCAGCGTTCGCCCAGACACTCCTCCGTTTCTCCAGCCACTCCCGCGTTTTTCCCAGAAACGGCAGCGTTTTTTCACACACTCCCATAAAACGGACAGTTTCCGCCCAGAAACACCCACTTCCTGTCAATCACACAACGATCACCAGAACGAAGAAAAATCCTCGTAATGCCGTGAGTAAAATACCAAACTTCTTAGCAAATTTACTTGGCGCAGCCGCAGTGCGAACATTGCGCATGCGCAATTAGCGGAAAATCGCTGCGATGCGAAGAAAATTACAGAGCGAACAACTCGGAATGACCACCTGTGCCTTTTGTACTTTAATACATTAATCTACTCACAAAGACTGCTGCACGTGCACACACACATTCATACATAGATACATACATACATACATACATACATACATACATACACAAGCAGATAGACACAAACACACATAAATACATACATACAGAACTACAAATAAGTACATACATAGGGTTCCATCAAGGGCTGGGAGCAGACGGGCAGCAATGTGAGGACGGAGGGAGCTGCTGTGTCTGAGCATGTGCAGCCAGCAGCTCCCCCCTCCACCCCTCCGGACGTTCTACAAGCAGAGAGCTACTGTAGCTCTCTGATGCTGCATCAGTGCAGCAGCTCCGCGGTCGCGGCTTTTAACTGAGACGGAGACAGCTGTGTCTCCGTCTCCAAAATAAAAGATTCAGCTCATCAGGAGGGGTTTCCAGGTACTTTGAAAAAAAACCTGCGTGCGCCACTGAAGTCTTGGAGAGTGATAAAGTGAAGAGAGATAAAGTACCGGCCAATCAGCTCCCAACTGCCATGTTACAGGCTGTGTTTGTGAAATGACAGTAAGGAACTGGTTGGGTTTCTCTCTCCACTTTTTCACTCTCCAAGGCTTAGTACATATGCCCCTAATAATAGTATATAATAAAGATATTAGTTATAATGAGATAGTCTTGAAGCTTACTTGATTGCATAGTGCTATGCATTCATATCCATAGAAGACCATTCGATTTTAGCTTCATGCTTTAAAGTATACAAGAAAAATGACAGAGAATGTGTTATCTGATTGGTGCTTCAGGTTACAGCGCATTTATCAGCACTGTACTAGTTTAATCATTATAGCGCTATACAGGGTGAAAAAATAAAAAATAAAATAGGTTATTTTTAAACGGGTTCAAATGCATTACACCAGGTTTCTGGCACTGAATAGTTTGTTATATGATCCTATGACCTGTTCTATTATTTTTACTAGGGCTGTTAAACTGGTCACAGGTTTATGTGGGGTGTCGTACGGTATGCCGGCGCTCGGGCTCCCGGCCCCCAGCATACCGGCGCCAGGAGCCCGACCGCCGGCATACCGACAGCGTGGCGAGCGCAAAGGAGCCCCTTGCGGGCTCGCTGCGCTTGCCACGCTGCGGGCACGGTGGCGCGCTACGCGTGCCACACTATTTTATTCTTCCTCCAGGGGGGTCGCGGACCCCCACGAGGGAGAATAGTTGTCGGTATGCCGGGTGTCGGGATTCCGGCGCCGGTATACTGTGCGCCGGGATCCCGACATTCGGCATACAGAAGACCACCCGTTTATGTGGTGGGTTCACATTTCTATATTTTTGCAGAAGGCTGGATTGTAGTGGTCTGTGGGCCTTATTCAGCAGCAGATGCGATTGCATTTCCCTGGGTCCCAGCGCAGTGCGCACGCACAGGGGCCCGGGGAGAAGTGATTGCATCTCAGTGATGCAAACGCCTCTGCCTGATTGACAGGTGAAGGCATTCGTGGGGAGGACAGGGGGGTGCTGGGGCAGTGCGGCAAAAATGGGGGTGGTAAGGGCCGGTTTCAGGGTGGAATGTGGCATGACAGAAATATGGCGACAGCCTGACTGCCTTCATAGCCAGTCTGCAGTGGCAGAGGGTCTTCCCTTATTTAGCGATGCAATTGAATTGCGATTGCATGACTGGCCAGCGTTAGCATGATGGGCGGCCCTGTGCTGGGCGGCCCCCAGCATGCAATCGAAAGCAGTTACAGTTTTGCTCAGTTAGTACTGCAGTGCCCAGGAATGGTCCTGACACACTGGTGTATCTATAATGAGTGCAGTGTGTACGGTGCACGCGGGCCCCTGGGTCCAGAGGGGGCCCATACTGCACACACTGCACCCATTCTTATATACTCACCTTTCCGGCGTCCATCGGTGACTGTGTGTGGGCCCCCTCCTCTCCTGTAGCCGTCACCGCCGCTGCTAGTGCACTGTGCACTAGAGACTCTGGCACAGTGCCAGAGTGTACAGCGCATGTGCAGGACTCCGGAAAAATGGCATGGCGGCCATATTTTTGGAGTCCTGCGCATGCGCTGTACCCTCCTATCTAGAAACGCCGCTGGCCTGACAGGAAGACACAGCTACACCACCTAAATTTTGTGGCCACGCCCTCTTCGGCAGTGATAAAGCATGTACAACAGTCCCAGTATTTAAAGTGGATCATGACCCCACACCTTTCCCATACCCCACTAAGTACTGGAGCCTGAAACATGTCATGGTGGGTCTGCGGCCATGACAACACTGATATACCCTGTTTCATTTCCATGGAGGCCTTGACATGTACTACAGGGCACGGCCTTGACAAATGATTGACAATAAACCACAAAAATGTACCAGGGACCAAAATGTTTCATGAAGCCCTGTAACCACCCACAGCACTTGATTCAAGGTCAAGTAGTCAGTGAGATTACAAGAAGCAAGCTGGAGTCAGACGCAGTGGCGGATTTCCCACTAGGCATGTGAGGCACGTGCCTAGGGGCGGCACTTGCTGGGGGGCAGCACACCTGGCTGATTACAGCCAGGTAATTCTTTTTTTCGTCAGCACAACTTATTTTTGTAATATTTTATTTCGCAAATGACAGGGGTGAGAAAATGGGCAGCTAATTGTGGTCCAGGAGTTGGTAGTAGAGTGTGGCTGGGGCTGCTTTGGGCTCAAGGCATCCGGACCAGCACCCAAAATGAAGGGGGCGGGGGCCTGGGGGGGGCTCCAATAATGTGCCTGGGGCAGGGGGGTTGAGAGAGCACCGACTATCAGCATTCATTTACCAGAGCATGGGCAACCTGTGCTGTGTCTCTCCCCCTGTACATTAACAATATTCATTGGGGGCATGCATTACTTGATAGGAAAAGTCGCCCTCCAAGTCTTTTTTTGTGTATCTTACCTTCATTTGCAGACACATAAACCATATATTCTACTATACTGTATCGATGACATTGATGGTTTAATTGGCTTCAGCCCAAGATCTAACATTTAATTATAAGAAAGACATACAGTAAAAGTGTCAGGTGCTCGCGGCGGCGGCACCCACTTCCCGACGCTCTGCTGTCCTGGCAGTTAATACAACGGTCCTCAAAGTTATTTTGACATTTAATGATACTACTGATGCATACTGAAAATCTGAGATTCTTAAACCTGTTTGACAAATTGTTCTTATTTTAAAGAATATTCTAGATAATCACTTTAGCCGAAAATAAGTAGTGCTTCGGAATGTAGAACAGTTTCTATGAATATAAAACATTGTGTGTATATTCTTGTATACAGATTTGTCAGCCTTCTGGACCAATTTGCTTAATGTTTTCTGACTGTAATGTACAACTGTATAAAAACATCCACTAGATTTGTAATCTGAACGTGATAAAATGAAACCAGCAAATCCAGTTTTGGAGACGAGTCTTTTATTTTGCTAGACCCAATATATGAAGGCATTTATTCACACCAGTAGCGGATCTTGCCACGGGCAAGCACGACTTTTGCCCGGGGCGCCGCCTCCAGGAGGGCGCTGGCGCCCTCCGGAGGGCGCCGCACCGTGGCAAGATCCGCCACTGCTGCTCGCTGTGTCACCCGTCCGCCTCCGCTGCCCGCTGCCGTCCCCGTCCGCCTCCTGTGAAGGGAACTAGACGCTATGCGTCTAGTTTCCCTTCGTGGAGAGTAACTTTGCTGAGTGGTGCGCGATGACGTCATCGCGCACCGCTCAGCATTCAAGCGGCGCTAGCAATGTACAGGGGGCGTAACTGACCACGCCCCCTGTATTAGGCCACGCCCCATTCCTGCCCGGGGCGCCCTTGAACCGGCCCTTATTCACACCTCCCAAGATATGAAAATATTAAGGGGTCTATTCATGAAGCAGTGAAAAGTGTGAGCTAGTGGAAAAGTTGCCCTTGGCAACCAATCAGCATTGAAGTAACATTCAGAATTTGCATACTAGAAAATAATACAGAGCAGCTGATTTGTTGCCATGAGCAACTTCTCCACTGGCTCACTTCTCCACTCTTTTCACTGCTTCATGAATAGACCCCTTGATCCTATTGTATTGTGCATACTTTCACGAAATGCCACCCAAGCCCCATGGCATGACTAGCACTTCTGAACAGGTCACTTTTTATTGCATGCCAGCTTGATGTAAACTCAGCTCCATGGATGGGCGGTGAGGTAAATTTCTCAGGAGGCACCGCTTAGTACCAGAGCCAGATTTACACACAATATATGAGCCAAATGATGCATATGGGCATTATACACAGGTACAGTAATACATACTCATGGAAATTTGGTGGGTTTTGATCAGAGATGGGTGGAAAAGATAAGCAGGTGAGGCACTGCCTCACCTGCCATAGACTTTTTGCTACAGAGATTTGACTATAAAAATGATTAGAACAATATAGAAGATATTTTTAACATATTCTTTGTATTTTTCATATACTTTATACAGCCAGAACTCTGGCACAAACGTTAGCATGACAGGAAAGGCTCTGCCTCACCCCACCGCATGTCACTGGTGCCGCCTTTTTTGGTGAGGGAGACTTGCCCATAGAAACCAATCCGATTCTAGTTATCATTTTATAGCAAGTACTAGATAAATAATATCTGGAATCTGACTGGTGGATACGGACACCTCCACCCGTCCTTTGGAGGTATCCTAATTCATATGCTTGGGTACCGTAGGCCTCGCAGTGAGGATTTAGAGGTCTATTCATGAAGAGGGGAAACGTGTGGAGAAGTGGGCCAGTGGAGAAGTTGCCCATGGCAACCAATCAGCACTGAAGTAACTATACAATTGTACAGAGCAGCCGATTGGTTGCCATGGGCAAATTCTCCACAGGCTCACTTCCCCACTCTTTTCACTGCTTTATGAATAGACCCCATATTCTTAGAGTGACTGACAGGCAGAGACTGTTTGGGGGAGGAATGGCGTCAAATATGACATATCACAGTATCAATCTTTGAATGCTACAGATACACAGTGGTTGAAGTGGGCCAGTATGCGACGGTATGGCATATCGGCACTTCTCCACAGACCCGGAAGTATTTATTTTATTTTTTAATTGGCAGTGTGACGACAGCAGCAGCACGTAGGAAGGAGACCGGAGGTCCTAGGGGACTCATCCTGGAATAAGGAGTTGGCCATGCACCCCGGGAGTGGACTTCACTGCGGGAAACACCGAAGACCAGAGGAGGAGCGGAAACCTGCGCACCGGCTGAAGAGACATGAGGGAGCGAGCCACAGGACAAGGAGAAGACCAACGCCAAGGAGGAGCTGCCCACGCCTGCACCTGTCACCGGAGCAACCAGAGCCGTCTGCGCTGACTGGAGAAGACACCGCAGAAGAGGAGTCCAGCCAGCCGCAGGACCGGGGAAGGACATCCAACCTTCAGCGGACTGGGACCCTACAGCAAGGGCTGACCAGTGATGAGAGCACCAGCATTGCGGAGGACATCCGCTTACCAGAACAAGGGACCCGCAGAAGACCCCGGCTGGCTTAAAGAAGTTGGCGCGGAACAGTGGGGAGGACGGCGCAGATCGGGATCCTGCAGCAGGAGAGAAGATTCCCCTTCGGAGCGCAGCAGACCACACTGAAAAGGGTGCATCCCTGGTGCGGTGCTCTGCATCCCGAGTGGTGCCAAAGACGTGGAGTGTCGGAGGTGGCAGAAGCGCTAAACTCTGCCCTGATTTAACCCTTCCGCTGCCAGAACTCTGCAATTAGTCAATTAGGGAGGTAGGCTCCCCTCACCACAGTGCCCCACAGGATTAGTTAATTAAGGGGGCAGGCTCCCCTCACCACAGTGCCCCGCAGGATTAGTTAGTTAAGGGGGTAGGCTTCCCTCACCACAGTGACCCACAGGATTAGTTAATTAAGGGGGTATGCTCCCCTCACCACAGTGCCCTGCAGGATTAGTTAATTAAGGAGCAGGGATGTGCGGTGAGCTAAATAGCTCAGGAGGCACTGGCTAGCACCATAGCCAAATTTACATGCAATATATGAGCCAAAGCATACATCTGGGCATTATACACAGGTGCAGCGGTATAAACTCCTGGAAATTTGGTGAGTTTTGATCAGAGATGTGCGGAAAAGTTAGCCAGGTGAGGCACTGCCTCACCTGCCATAGATTTTTTACTCCAGAGTTTTGGCTATAAAAATTATTAGAATAATGCAAAGAAGATATTTCAAACATATTCTTTGTATTTTTCATATACAGTCAAAACTTTAGCACAAACATTAGTATGACAGAAAAGGCTCTGCCTCACCTGCCTCACCCCAACGCACGTCACTGTTAAGGAGGTAGGCTCCCCTCACCACAGTGCCCCCAGGATTAGTTAATTAATGGGGTAGGCTCCCCTCACTACAGTGCCCCATAGTCCTTGTTAATTAAGGGGGTAGAATCCCCTCACTCAGGGTTGCTGTAATGTGAATTTTGGCTCATACCGTGTGCTATAATGTGAAAGGGGCACCAGTACTAGATAGTATAAGGGGTCCTACTACACGGAAGGGCACGCCCCCTTTTGAGTGGCCACACCCCCTTTTCCAGAGCACGCGCATATAATTGCAACTTTCACTTTTCCATACCCCACTTCAAAATTTCCACTTCGACCACTGCATATACATACAGATGGGTCCACCGTTATCTTGACTAGTTTTCTGTGCCTAGTCACAACATGATTGATACCCCTTTTCCACTAGCTCAAAAAACACGGGTAAATGCACAGGGGCGCGCATAAGGGAGTGCATAGGGAGGGCGGCGCTGGGAGACCATGTGATCTCCCAGCGCCACCCCTGCCTCGTCACTAGCGCGTCACCAACCCGGGTTGGTGAGCGCTGTCTGCAGGGGGCTGTAGCACGGGTCGCAGCCACGGCTGCGACCCGTGCTACGCTAGTGGAAAAGGGGTATTATTAGCATAAACCCTTAATATATTATTCTCAGCTGCAATACAATACAGAGAGAACAATACATCAGGGGATTAAGTCATTTAAGGAGGGGATTAAGTCTGATTGGCCAGTCTCAGTTAATCCTATTAAAGGTCAAGATAAATGTGGACCCATCAGTACATACATGTGTGTATAAAGTTTATTGACCATACCATAAATTTAATATACAGGTATTTGACATAAAGTGATTGGGATTGGATACTAAGATTATTGAATGTATAAGATTTTGGTTGCAGGATAGAAAACAGAGAGCTGTAATAAATGGAGTGCATTCACAGGAGGGAAATGTTGCCAGTGGAGTAAACCAGGGATCTGTACTTGGATGAGTGGTTTTTAATATCTTTATTGGTGACATTGAAAATGGCATTAAAGGGAAAGTATGCCTTTTTGCAAATGACACAAAGGTATGCAACAGGGTAGACACACCAGGAGGGGTAAAACAAATGATCGAGGATCTAGGTAGACTAGAGGAATGGTCAAGAGAGTTGCACTTACAGTTTAATGCAAAAATGCAAAATCATGTACTTGGGTCTCAAAAATCCAAAAGCTAAATACAGCATTAATGGCACCAGGGGCGGATTGGGAACTAAAAGTGGCCCTGGAAAAATTTCTAAAAGTGGCCTCACATGGGCGGCACCAAATGAACTGTAGGCGGTACAAACACCAAAGTAGGCAGGATAAGTACTTCTCTACACTTGTGTGGAATTTGTTGGTTCCAATGTTATTGGTAGTCGTGGCCCCAACACTCACAGACCTTTAACCTGCAGTGACAAACCCCAAACCTCCATATTTCAAAAAACACCCAACCACCACCACTGAGACTGAACACAGACACCAAAACCTGCAGCAAATAGTCACACTATCATTAAAACGGGTAGTCTTCAGTTTGTCGGTGGCCGGGCTCCCTACGATCAGCATACCGGCGCCGGAATCCCCGGCCACCGGCATACCAACAGCTTTTCAACCTCTTGGGGGTCCATGACCCCCCTGGAAAGAAAATAGATAGCGTAGCGTGACGTGGTGAGCGCATTTGCGCTCACCCGCTGTCGGTATGCCGGTGGTCGGGATTCTGGCGCCGGTATGCTGGCCGCTGGGAGCCCGACCGCCAGCATAACATACTACACCCATTAAAACAAAGAGACCAAACTCACTGTCCAAAGATCACAAATATCATCACTCCCCACCTGTGGAGCCAGGAATCACCCCAGAAATTGGTTCAAACCCAGTTAATACCAACTCCTGAACCTTTAGCAAAGGCTGGAACACACACAGGGCTGGGTACAGGGAATGAGGCTGGCACACACACAGGGCTGGGTACTGGAGTAGGGCTGGGTACAGCAGCAGGGGCTGACACAGAGGGCTGGCACATATACAGGGCTGGGTACAGGAGCAGGGGCTGACACACAAGGCTGGGTACGGGAAAGGGGATGACACAGGAGAGGGGCTGGGTACAGGAGCTGACATAGAGGGTTGCAGGGACGTGCGGTGAGCAAACTGGCTCAGGAGGCACTGGCTAACCCCAGAGCCAGGTTTACATGCAATATATGAGCCAAAGGGTACATCTGGACATTATACACAGGTGCAGCATTATAAACTCCTGGAAATCTGGTGCGTTTTGATTAGAGATGTGTGGAAAGGATACACAGGTGAGGCACTGCCTCACCTGCCATAGACTTTTCACTCCAGAGTTTGGGCTATAAAATTATTAGAATAATGCAAAGAAGATATTTCAAACAAATTATCAGTACTTTTCATATATTTTATGCAGTCAAACTCTGGTTTAAACGTAAGTATGACAGGAAAGGCTCTGCCTCACCACACCGCACGTCACTGGAGGGTTGGGTACAGGAGAGGGGGCTGGCACACATACAGGGCTGGGTACAGGAGAGGGCTGGCACACATACAGGGCTCGGTACAGCAGAGGGGCTGGGTGCAGGGGCTGGCACACTTACAGGGCTGGGCACAGAGGGCTAGCACACTTACAGGGCTGGGTGCAGCAGCAGAGGTTGGCACAGAGGGCTGGGTACAGGAGAGGGGCTGGGTATGGGAGAAGGGCTGACACAGATGGCTGAGTACAGGAGCAGGGGCCGGCACACTTATGGGGCTGGGTGCAGGAGCAGGGGTTGGCACAGAGGGCTAGCACATGTACAGGGCTGGGTACAGTAGATGGGCTGGCACAGAGGGTTGGGTACAGGTGAGAGCTGGCACATATACAGGGCTGGGTACAGGAGCAGGGGCTGGGTACAGGGGCTGACACAGAGGGATGGGTACAGGAGAGGGGCTGGGTACAGGAGCTGACACAGAGGGTTGGGTACAGGAGAGGGGCTGGGTACAGGAGCTGACACAGAGGGTTGGGTACAGGAGAGGGGGTTGGCACAGATACAGGGCTGGGTGAAGAAGAGGGGGCTGGCACACATACAAGGCAGGGTACAGGAGGGGGGCTGGGTGCAGGGGCTGGGTACAGCAGCAGGGGCTGACACAGAGGGCTGGGTACAGGAGAGGGCTGGCATACACACAGGGCTGGGTACAAGAGAGGGACTGGGTAGTGGAGCAGGGGCTGGGTACAAGAGCTGACACAGAGGGTTGGGTACAGGAGCAGGGGCTGGCACATGTACAGGGCTGAATACAGTAACAGGGGCTGGCAAAGAGGGCTGGGTACCGGAGAGGGCTAGCACATATATAGGGCTGGGTACAGGAGAGGGGCTGGGTGCAGGAGCAGGGGTTGGCACAGAGGGCTCGGTACAGGAGAGAGGGCTGGCACATGTACAGGGCTGAATACAGTAACAGGGGCTGGCACACAGGGCTGGGTACAGGAGAGGGCTGACACACCTACAGAGCTGGGTACAGAGGAGGGGCTGGGTGCAGGGGTTAGCACACTTACAGGGCTGGGTGCAGGAGCAGGGGTTTGCACAGAGGGCTAGGTACAGGAGCAGGGGCTGGCACACTTACGGGGCTGGGTGCAGGAGCAGGGGTTGGCACAGAGGGCTGGCACACGTACAGGGCTGATTATAGGAGGGGCTGACGCAGAGGGCTGAGTACATAGGCTGGGTGCAGGTGCTGACACACATACAGGGCTTGGTGCAGGTGCTGACACACATACAGGGCTGGGTGCAGGTGCTGACACACATACAGGGCTGGGTGCCGATGCTGACACACATACAGGGCTGGGTGCAGGTGCTGACACACATACAGGGCTGGGTGCAGGTGCTGACACACATACAGGGCTGGGTGAAGGGGCTGGGTGCAGGTGCTGACACACATACAGGGCTGGGTGAAGGGGCTGGGTGCAGGGGCTGACACACATACATGGCTGGGTGCAGGTGATGACACACATACAGGGCTGGGTGCAGGTGATGACACACATACAGGGCTGGGTGCAGGTGCTGACACACATACAGGGCTGGGTGCAGGTGCTGACACACATACAGGGCTGGGTGCCGGTGCTGACACACATACAGGGCTGGGTGAAGGGGCTGGGTGCAGGTGCTGACACACATACAGGGCTGGGTGAAGGGGCTGGGTGCAGGGGCTGACACACATACATGGCTGGGTGCAGGGGCTGACACACATACAGGGCTGGGTGCAGGGGCTGACACACATACAGGGCTGGGTGCAGGGGCTGACACACATACAGGGCTGGGTGCAGGGGCTGACACACATACAGGGCTGGGTGCAGGGGCTGACACACATACAGGGCTGGGTGCAGGGGCTGACACACATACAGGGCTGGGTGCAGGGGCTGACACACATACAGGGCTGGGTGCCGGGGCTGACACACATACAGGGCTGGGTGCAGGGGCTGACACACATACAGGGCTGGGTGCAGGGGCTGACACACATACAGGGCTGGGTGCAGGGGCTGACACACATACAGGGCTGGGTGCAGGGGCTAACACACATACAGGGCTGGGTGCAGGGGCTGACACACGTGCAGGGCTGGGAGCAGGGGCTGACACACATACAGGGCTGGGTGCAGGGGCTGACACACGTGCAGAGCTGGGAGCAGGGGCTGACACACATACAGGGCTGGATGCAGGGGCTGACACACGTGCAGGGCTGGGTGCAGGGGCTGACACACGTGCAGGGCTGGGAGCAGGGGCTGACACACATACAGGGCTGGGTGCAGGGGCTGACACACGTGCAGGGGCTGGGTGCAGGGGCTGACACACGTGCAGGGGCTGGGTGCCAGGGTGCCTCCCCCACCCCCACCCACACACACACATTCACGGCTGGGTAGGGGAAGTCTTAGTTACACTGGGCTCTGTTCCCCTAATCCATCTACCACTGTACCTCTTTGCTGTATCCCACGTTTAGTTCTTTGCCAGCTCCGCGCCTGTGTCAAGCAGCAATCACTCAGGCAGGAAGTTAAACAGACATGAGACTTCCTGTGTAGCCTGAGACTGAGCAGGGGATGTGCTGTCAGTGCTGCCGTCGGCCACTAGGTGGCTCTGCCGGTTATGGGCAGCAAAAAAAAAACACACACACACAAAGTCACTCAGCCGGAGGCCAGCCCCAGTAGTGCCGGCCTCCCGGGAATCTCCCCGGTAACTCTTATGGCCAGTCCGGCCGTGAATGGCACTATACTGAAAACTACTGATAAGGAATGGGATCTAGGAGTTACTATTTCAGATGACTTAAAGGCAGGTGAGCAATGTAACAAAGCAATGAGGAAGGCTAGTCAGATGCTTGGCTGCATTGGGAAAGGAACCAGCGAAAGAAAGAAAGAAAGAAAGAAAGAAAGAAAGAAAGAAAGAAAGAAAGAAAGAAAGAAAGAAAGAAAGAAAGAAAGAAAGAAAGAAGTAATAATGCCACTGTATAGGTCATTGGTACGGCCTCATCCAGAGTACTGTGTTCAGTTCTGGACACCATGGGGTATATGCAATTAGCGGCGAATCGCTGCAATTTTTCGGCCGTTTTTCAATTCGACACAATTCGACAGTCTAATTTCGGCAAGTGGGTGCCGAAATTGACCATATGCAATAAAAAACGGATTCGACAGTCCCGCTGATGAAAAACGGCCGATTTGACGGATTTTGTTCCGTTTTTTTAAAAACGGGTAAAAACGGGGAAAAACTCGGGAAAAAATGGCGTGGGGTCCCCCCTCCAAAGTATAACCAGCCTCGGGCTCTTCGAGCTGGTCCTGGTTCTAAAAATCCGGGGGGGAAATGGACAGGGGATCCCCCGTATTTTTAAAACCAGCACCGGGCTCTGCGCCTGGTGCTGGTGCAAAAAATACGGGGGACAAAAAGAGTAGGGGTCCCCCGTATTTTTTACACCAGCATCGGGCTCCACTAGCTGGACAGATAATGCCACAGCCGGGGGTCACTTTTATACAGTGCCCTGCGGCCGTGGCATTAAATATCCAACTAGTCACCCCTGGCCGGGGTACCCTGGGGGAGTGGGGACCCCTTCAATCAAGGGGTCCCCCCCCAGCCACCCAAGGGCCAGGGGTGAAGCCCGAGGCTGTCCCCCCCATCCAAGGGCTGCGGATGGGAGGCTGATAGCCTTGAGAAAATTTAAAGAATATTGTTTTTTCCTGTAGTACTACAGGTCCCAGCAAGCCTCCCCCGCAAGCTGGTACTTGGAGAACCACAAGTACCAGCATGTGGGAGAAAAACGGGCCCGCTGGTACCTGTAGTACTACTGGAAAAAAAATACCCAAATAAAAACAGGAGACACACACCTTGAGAGTAAAACTTTATTGCACACCTGCCGACACACACATACTTACCTATGTTGACCCGCCGACTGCCACGTCTCCTGATCCGACGATCCGGGGTACCTGTGAATCAAATTATACTCACCTCAATCCAGTGTCCAGATATAAATCCTCGTACTTGGCAAAAAAAGAAAACGAACAGCCGAACCAGCGGACTGAAAGGGGTCCCATGTTTACACATGAGACCCCTTTCCCCGAATGCCGGGACACCACGTGACTCCTGTCACCGAGGTCCCTTCAGCCAATCAGGAAGCGCTACTTCGTTGCACTCACCTGATTGGCTGTATACGCGTGTGACCTCAGACAGCGCATCGCAAAGCCTCTCCATTACTTTCAATGGTGGGAACTTTGCGGGTAGCGGTGGGGTTACCCGCGGTCAGCCGCTGACCGCGGGTGACCTCACCGCTGACGCAAAGTTCCCACCATTGAGTATAATGGAGAGGCTTTGCGAGGCGCTGTCTGACAGCTCAGACGTGCAGCCAATCAGCAGAGTGCCAGGACATTGCGCTCGCTGATTGGCAGAAGGGACCTCGGTGACAGCAGTCACGTGGTGTCCCGGCATTCGGGGAAAGGGGTCTCATGTGTAAACATGGGACCCCTTTCAGTCCGCTGGTTCGGCTGTTCGTTTTCTTTTTTTGCCAAGTACGTGGATTATAATCTGGACACTGGATTGAGGTGAGTATAATTTGATTCACAGGTACCCCGGATCATCGGATCAGGAGACGTGGCAGTCGGCGGGTCAACATAGGTAAGTATGTGTGTGTCGGCAGGTGTGCAATCAAGTTTTACTCTCAAGGTGTGTGTCTCCTGTTTTTATTTGGGTATTTTTTTCCAGTAGTACTACAGGTACCAGCGGGCCCGTTTTTCTCCCACATGCTGGTACTTGTGGTTCTCCAAGTACCAGCTTGCGGGGGAGGCTTGCTGGGACTTGTAGTACTACAGGGAAAAAAATTAAATTTACATTTTCTCAAGGCTATCAGCCTCCCATCCGCAGCCCTTGGATGGGGGGGACAGCCTCGGGCTTCACCCCTGGCCCTTGGGTGGCTGGGGGGGGACCCCTTGATTGAAGGGGTCCCCACTCCCCCAGGGTACCCCGGCCAGGGGTGACTAGTTGGATATTTAATGCCACAGCCGCAGGGCGCTGTATAAAAGTGACCCCCGGCTGTGGCATTATCTGTCCAGCTAGTGGAGCCCGATGCTGGTGTAAAAAATACGGGGGACCCCTACTCTTTTTGTCCCCCGTATTTTTTGCACCAGGCGCAGAGCCCGGTGCTGGTTTTAAAAATACGGGGGATCCCCTGTCCATTTTTTCCCCGGATTTTTAGAACCAGGACCGGCTCGAAGAGCCCGAGGCTGGTTATGCTTTGGAGGGGGGACCCCACGCCATTTTTTTCCGGGATTTTACCATTCCATCTAAAAAAAAGAATTTTTTTTTTTAAATATATAAATAATACTTGTTCCTCCCAAAAAGACAAACCAAGTACCTAATCCCTTCTAATATAAATAGATATGCTATTACCAATAAAAAAAACACCCAAAAAAACATGTTTTAAATTTTTTTTATTAGATTCACCCACCAAAGTGTGGCGGATTGAAAATTACGAATTTACTGTCTAAAAGCACTGTTGTCGAATTTCCAAACTTCAATTGAATATACTTTTGTCGAATTGCCGCATTTGTACCATTGCAGAAAAGTCGAATTTGACAAATGTCGAATTTCAAAAAGTCGAATTTTGAAAGTCCGTTTTTTTGACGGAAAGTACTGAATTGCATTGTCGATTTTTTTTTTTTTGGCGAAAAAGTCCAGTTTTTCGACAATTTCGGGAATTCGACCGCAATTGCATATACCCCCATATCTTCAGAAGGATATTAATACATTAAATACTGTACAAAGAAGGGCAACTAAATTGGTGCGTGGCCTACATCACAAAACATACCCAGAAAGACTAAAATATCTCAATGTGTATAGTTTGGAGCAGAGAAGGGAAAGGGAGCATGATAGAAACTTTCACATACATCAAGGGTTTTAACAAAGTCCCAGAGGGAAACATTCTCCAAATTAAGAGAAGCAATATGACACGAGGACATGCACTGAGACTGGAGGGAGGGAGGTTCAGAGGAAATTTGAGGAAAAATGACTTCACATAAAGAGTAGTGGACAAGTGGACTAGCCTCCCATCGGTAGAGACGGTAGAGGCTAAGACAGTAGATCAATTTAAACATGCATGGAATAGACATAAGGATATCCTTAGAAAGAAATAAGGTTCAAAAAAGGTTTGAGGTAAAAATATGGTAAAAAAGGGGCAGACTAGATGCGCCAAGTGGTTCTTAGCTGCCATCACATTCTATGTTTCTATGATTATGGATGAAGATTTTCTCCTCTGCATGCTTAAGTTCCTGTTTGTAATTAGCATAACCAAGTCATGGGGTTCTCCCTGCTTCACAACAAATATAAATTTGATTTCGGACTGTCCTTATTACTTCATGTATACCAGGCAACTTACTTTATTAGTTCTTTGTTTTAAAAAAACGAAGAAAACAAAGTGTATTACTCCCATCGTATCTAGCAAACTGCATCAGCCCTATTTAACAGAGTTTAAACAATCTAGCATATCAGTAGCCATTTAATAATTTGCGGCCTCAAAATAGAGCCTGTCGCTTTCAATCACTGTTCAACAAAATGAATGAAACAGACAGAGAATATGACTGAAAGTGCATTGAAATTAATCATGGTAATACTCAAGAAAGATGAATGACAAGTTTTAATCTGAAGATGAATTTCTCCCTGATTTTACTGCAGATATTTATAATAATTTTACATTACAAATAGTCAAAACAAAAGAATTAGATTAGCAACTGCCACAGTAAATTACCACGGGCATTTGTATAGATTTTAATTTATTTATTTATGAAATGGTAATAATTAGAACCCCATGCCTGCGTACTAATCAACTGACTAAAATTCCTCTTTGTACTTGCTAGTCTAAATGGTTGGGCTGTTCCTTATTTATTTGTGCCCAGCAAATATTCAGAATTCCAGAGTGTTTTCAGTTGAACAATGTCATTTTCACTTCCTAAAGGATAAAGGGAGGCTGATTGTTCCGAGCCAAAGTCATTTTGTGCAATTACACTTTAAACATAATGATGTCTTCTCAGCTGTGAGCCTGTGCACCAAGCAATGAGTAATCTCCGCTCTGATCATCACTTGGGAATAAACGGGTTCACTCATGAAATGAAGAAACAAGCTGAACTTTACTGCTTAAAGGGACACGTTCCATTGTAACAATAGTTATATTGTTTGCAGTTATATTTTTGAAGACAATCATTTTGTTGAAGCAGGAGAGCACTACTGCACATTTTCCATGTTGGCTCCTTCAGTGAGGCTTCAAAATCTAACCAAGACGGCCACCAGCTTTACTTCTACACAAACACGGCGCCGTCATGGCACTGTGGGACATGAATATGTCCTACTGAGCTCTACAAGACCGTGCTGTGTATGGCGTATAGAGACCCTCAATACGCCATACACTGCAAGATGCCTGGCATGAGCTCTGCTAAAATCAGGCATATTTATTTGTAAGCAGACTCTGCTGATAAAAACGATATGCAGCATGCCTATATTCTGTGTGCCACTGCGGCTGTATCTGCATATGAAATGCTACGTTACATTGTTGTCCTGTTTTCAGTTTGTGCGTCTTATTTGCATAGTGATGTGAGTAAGACACATTTTCGTAAAAAAGCACATAAAGATGTCTTGCGTTAGTAAATGCACTCACAGCTAGGTACGATTAGAAGGGCTGTTTAAGGTGACTGTAGCAAGGATGTGGGAGGACACATGTAAGTACTGGGTTGTTCACTGACTGCAGGAAATCCGCTGGTGTGTACCATTACTTTGCCACACCATTGGCAAAAGTACACACATAATCTTATTGGCTCACTGATGTCACGTGTTTTGGATAGCCAATAAGATTCGGTTTTGAGAACCGAGTAAAACCGAGTAAAACCGAATCCGCTCATCACTAATTCCAATACATGTTTGGTATGACCCATACACATTTGAAATGTATAGGGGAACATACAAAGCAAAGCCTAAGTGAGCTGTATCATCTTCCTTTTCATATTCCAGGCCCCGCACCATCTTTCGCTGTGTGTAATCAGCACCCAGAGATAATTTTATTTCATACAGTACTGTACCTCCTCCATGCTGTCATAGTGCAGTGGCCCCAGCATCTTCCATAGTGTATGTTATCTGTGCAAGAAAAATAAATTCTATCACTAATGAACAGATTACCATTGTTTTGTACATTATACGTTTTGCATAATAAACAAAATGTGTTAAGATGATTGCTGGGGAAATAGGTACCTCACCTGCAATTCTGTAGCCCTAGATATGTGGGCTTTGTATGCCAGTTACACATTCAGAATGCTGACACGAGAATCTCAACACTCAAGATGTCAACAAGGTCTCCATGTCGACATTCACAATATGCTCAACATTATGCATGTCAACAGTGAAAATGTGAACCATACTATTCGCTTACCCTACCTGCAGCCTAACCATAACCCTAACTCTACCCACAGTCTAACCATAACCACAGCCTAACGCTAACCCTACCTGCAGCCTAACCCTACCCACAGCCTAGCCACTGCCTAACGCTAACCCTACCCGCAGTCTATCCCTGCCCACACCCTAACCCTAACCACAGCCTAACGTTAACCCTACCCGCAGCAAAACCCTACCCACAGCCTAACCCTAGCCACAGCCTAACGCTAACCCTACCCGCAGTCTATCCCTTCCCACAGTCTAGCCCTAGTCACAGCCTAAGGCTAACACTACCCGCAGCCTATCCCTTCCCACAGTTTAACCCTAGCCACAGCCTAATGCTAACCCTACTAGCAGTCTATTCCTGCCCACACCCCAACTCTAACCACAGCCTAACGCTAACCCTACCTGCAGCCGTAGGCCACAGCCTAACCCTAACCACAGCCTAACTCTAACAATACCTGCAGCCTAACCCTACCCACAGCCTAACCCTACCCACAGCCTAACCCTACCCACTGCCTAACCCTAGCCACAGCCTAACGCTAACCCTACCCGCAGTCTACCCCTTCCCACAGTCTAGCCCTAGTCACAGCCTAAGGCTAACACTACCCGCAGCCTATCCCTTCCCACAGTTTAACCCTAGACACAGCCTAATGCTAACCCTACTAGCAGTCTATTCCTGCCCACACCCCAACTCTAATCACAGCCTAACGCTAACCCTACCTGCAGCCGTAGGCCACAGCCTAACCCTAACCACAGCCTAACTCTTACAATACCTGCAGCCTAACCCTACCAACAGCCTAACCCTACCCACAGCCTAACGATTACCCTACCCGCAGCCTAACCCTATCCACTGCCTAACCCTACCCACAACCTAACCCTAGCCACAGCCTAATGCTAACCCTACCCGCAGTCTATCCCTGCCCATCCCCTAACCCTAACCACAGCCTAACGCTAACCCTACCTGCAGCCTAACCCTACCCACAGCCTAAACCGAGCCACAGCCAAACACTAACCCTACCCGCAGTCTACCCGTCCCACAGTCTAACCATAGCCACAGCCTAATGCTAACCCTAAATGCCCTGCAAGAGTCTCCATTTGAACCTCTTGAGACGGTAGACCTTAAATGGCTCACGGCCAAGGTCTTGTTTTTACTGGCTATTGCCTCTGCTAGAAGGGTGTCGGACTTAGGCGCATTGACCTGTCATCCACCATTTCTAATTTTCATCATGACCGAGCAGTTCTTAGAACTCGCCCAGGTTATTTACCTAAGATGTTGTAATCTTTTCACCTTAACCAAGAGATTGTGGTTCCAGCCTTAATCTCTTCTGATTTGTTCTCCAAAGAACGGTCTTTGGATGTGGTATGCGCTCTCCGTATATATGTGGAGAGGACTGCTTCTATCAGGAGGTCAGATTCCTTTTTTGTCCTGTTGGTTTTCACAAACGTGGATGGCCTACGAATAAGCAACCCTTGGCCAGATGGATTAGAATGGTGATTGCACAATCTTATGCGCAGGCTGGTCTCCCAGCTCCTGCTGCTATTAATACCCATTCTACTAGGTCTGTTGGACCTTCTTGGGCGGCCCGTCTGCAGAACAATTGTGCAAGGCAGCTACGTGGTAATCAGTGAACACGTTTCTTAGGTTCTATGCCTTTGATACTTTCACCTCCCAGGATGCTTCCTTTGGGCGCATGATTCTCATATCCGCTAAGGCGCATCCCCTCCCTTGAGGAACTGCTTTAGGACATCCTCAATGTTTTCCTGTGGAAACCAATGTAACCTGCTGCAGAAAAGGAGCGTTATGGTAGACTTACCATTGTTAACTCTTTTTCTGCAAGGCTCATTGGGTTCCACAGGGCACCCACCCTGACGCACCTAGTTTCTATGTGTTTGTTTGGCATTAGCCACTGGTCCCTTCTCCTGTCATGAGATTGTGTTTCTATGTGACTAATCTCTTACCTGCTCCTGCATTGGACTAGTTAACGAAACTGAGCTCACAATGCCTGGAGGTGGGGTTATAGAGGAGGCCCCAATGCATCCTGGGACAGCCTAAAGCTTTAGCCTCTTGGTGCCCCTGAATCAAGATCCACTCTACATTCCGATGTTTCCCTGTGGAACCCAATGTACCTCGCAGAAAAAGAGTTAACAATGTTAAGTCTACCATAACTCTCCTTATCTAGTGGTGTATCTATAATGGATGCAAAGCAGTGTGGTGCACACAGGACCCTGGGTTTAGGGGAACACACACTGCACACCTTGTACCCATTTCTTAAATACTTGACCCCCTGGAGGCCCACGTAAGCAGCACTGCACAAGTAACTGAGAAAAGGGTGCAGTGTCAATTTTCCCAGCGTTTCACACATGCGCACTGGGAAAATGGCCAACGTTCGATTTTTCTGGAGACCTGTACATGCACACTAGACTAGACAATAGCTTAGGGTCTCCTAGTGACTCTAGTGCTCAGAGACTACTGTGCTGTTAGATAGATAGGAGCCAGCCAGGATGGAGACTGCACACAGGCCACCTCCTCTCGCAATATGCCCTTGGATACATCGCAAAGTGCATCTGCTGTGTGTACAGTACAGCTGCTATATTTGTGAGTGGCATCATTCACAGATACTGTATATCACGTCGGCCCTGCAGCATCTGCCTTTGTGAATGGGCAACTGGCCGACTGACCCATTATGCTGACCGCAGGGTCCGTCGACAATGGCATCACAACTATTTGGACAACTTTAAATGACCACCCAGCTGTGATGTCTGGCCAGACATATCGAGTGGCCGATTGGTCTGGGTGCATGCTTATGGAATTGGATGCTCTGTTGGCGGGATGGTAAGATGTGTACCCAGCATAGCTGTAGAAAATGTGATAAACTGTACTTACTGCATGAGATACAAATGCAAAGTGGTTGGAAAAAGAGTAATACCATCTTGTCCTACAGTAAGTCCACCTATGTGACTGTAAAAGCAATAAATGATCAAAGCGAAAAAAAAAGAGAGAAAAGGATAGAAGCAAAAATAGTTAAAGTCAGTGGTGTTCAGAAACATTTCCAGAACTAAAAGGGGAAACGGAGGTCATTTTCAGAGAGATATTATCTTGCTTTATTGCAGATGGACTTCAAAAAGACAGACTCAGAAGAAACAAGAAAGGAAATACATCTTGCAACAAAATATATATATATATATATACAGGTTGGGTATCCCTTATCCAAAATACTTGGGACCAGAGGTATTTTGGATATCGGATTTTTCCGTATTTTGGAATAATTGCATACCATAATGAGATATCATGGCAATGGGACCTAAATCTAAGCACAGAATGCATTTATGTTTTATATGCACCTTATACACACAGCCTGAAGGTAATTTTAGCCAATATTTTTTATAACTTTGTGCATTAAACAAAGTGTGTCTACATTCACACAATTCATTTATGTTTCATATACAACATATATACACAATCTGAAGGTCATTTAATACAATATTTTTAATAACTGTGTGTATTAAAGAAAGTTTGTGTACATTGAGCCATCAGAAAACAAAAGTTTCACTATCTCACTCTCGCTCAAAAAAGTCCGTATTTCGAAATATTCCGTATTTCGGATATTTGGATATGGGATACTCAACCTGTATATATATATATATATATGCACAGGAGAATTCCAGACATACTGTACTTTAAAATATACAGGTGTCTATGCAGGTCTATGTAATATAAGGCTTATGTATATTTCATTATTTCCATTTCTGACATCACGATTTACGAGATGGCATTCCCAACGGAACAAACATACATGTATATCATAGGTGATTTTTTTTTCTACCCAAAATGACTTTATATCCTGCTTAATGCATTTGCAGCTGCGCATTTGTATGTAGCGACTGTGCGAAAATATGCTAATGCCAGGATTTGTATTAAGATGCCCACATAGGCGTGTGCACAGGAAGTGCCTGGTGTGCACAGACACCCACTAATGTCCGGCACCCCCCACACGTCACATCTGCCATAGTACAGTCAGTGTCAGTGATGATCCCCGCTGCCCGTTAGACACCGTCACGCGCACCCTGCTGCTCATTGCTGTTACTGTGCCTCCCCGAACGGTTATGGCTAAAACCAAGTTATGGAAAGGACCTCTGACATCACCAGGGGGAGGAACAAGCTCAGAACAGGGTACCCAAAATGTATGCTCGCCACGCTTCAGGCTCTGTGGCTCGCTTCGCTCCATCTCGCTCGCCACAGGGATACTAAAGGGAGTAGTTGGTGGAGTGGACAGTGAAAGTACTATCCCACCATCCTAGCTCCTCCCCCTGATGTTACAGGTCCTTTAGCCCACTTGATTCTAGCATCTATTCCTCCCCTCCCGAACCCCCGCCATGGACAGTGGCATGCAGGCCACGGGGGCAAAGTGCCATATGCCCCCCCCCCCCCCCCCCCCCGAGTAGGGTTACCACCTCATCCCTTTAATTCTGGACACATATTAATTACACAGGTTCTGAGGCTGGCTGACTTCAAGACTCCATTTCACCTGGTTTTAATCAGCCACAGAACCTGTGTAATTAATTTGTGCCCAGAATTAAAGGGATGAGATGGTAACCCTACCCCCAAGCCAGTACAATAGAGCTGTTAGTAACCGAAGGCGCAATGTGTATGTATATAGATTGTGGCTGGGAAGTGTGTGCACTGCTCTCTGGCAGCTCTGATGAGACACACTAACCACAGCAGTGTGTACACAGAAGGCGGAGCTTCAGGGAGGGGGCAGTGTTAACTGATCACTTCTAGTAAGTCTCTTATACCGCAGTTGCTGCAGTGCTAACGGCAGTACCATCTCTCACTGCCCAGCAATGCTCACACTGCTGTGTACTGTCCTCTAGTTTTATTATGGAGTCACATATTGTACAGTGGCTGGTCCCTCCTCTGGAACCAGCTACCAATGAGCTGATCTCCTCTCTGGCTGGCCCCTCCTCTTTTCTCTCCCATTGTCCTCTCTACTCTATCCCACACTTCTCCTCCCAGTATTCCCCTTGCCTCTGGTTCCTTTTTTCCAGCCCTTTACTGCTGCTCTCATAGCTGCATTTATAGATAAAGGGTACATGAAAAAAAATTTTTTTTATATATATATATATATATATATATATATATATACTTCAAAGCATTTAGTGATTTAGTGTGTACTTTCAGTATATAAGGTTGGGATCGGGATCCCGGCGGGTCGGCTCATACTGTGTGGCATAATATGAATTTCAGCTCATACCGTGTGGCGTAATGTGAATTTCAGCCCATACCATATGCTATAATGTGAATTTCAGCCCATACCATATGGTATAATGTGAATTTCAGCTCATAACGTGTGGTATAATGTGAATTTCGTCTCATACCATGTGGTATAATGTGAATTTCGACTCGTACTGTGTGGCGTAATATGAATTTCGGCTCATACCGTGTGGTATAATGTGAATTTCGGCTCATACTATGTGGAGTAATATGAATTTTGGCTCATACTGTGTGGCGTAATATGAATTTCGGCTCATACTGTGTGGTATAATGTGAATTTCGGCTCATACCATATGGTATAATGTGAATTTCGACTCATACTGTGTGGTGTAATATGAATTTCGGCTCATACCGTGTGGTATAATGTGAATTTCGTCTCATACCATGTGGCATAATGTGAATTTCGGCTCATACTATGTGGAGTAATATGAATTTTGGCTCATACTGTGAGGCATAATGTGAATTTCAGCTCACACTGTTTGGGGGATGTAGTCATGTGACCGGCGGTCGGGATCCCGGAAGCAGGACCTGCATCCATCTCTGTATAGCCCCCAATATGCAGCTAGATAGATGACTCTCTGTACTCTTGTGATACCCAGGTAAGCATTATGGGTTGATAATGAGTCATTTTTACCAGGTTCCGATGCCCTTTCCAAGTGGCACAAATGTTTCTATTTCCCAGTGAAGCAGTTTAGAGGTACACTTCATCTCAGAGACTGTCACACTTGGAGCTCCCTAATGTAAATTCAACCTTATTGTTACAACAATTCTCTTTTTTGCAGGATTTCAAAGTAAATTTTATATATTTCACAACATCAATATACAGTTATAGAGGATTTTAGATGATAACATTTAGCTAAAAACACCTTAACAATATTTATTGGGCTGGAAATCCTAACCAGTTATGGATCGATAGATCTACAGTTAGAAGGTCTACAATCAATAGGTCAACACCAAATGGTCGACAGTGAAAAGGTTGACATGTGAAAAGGTTGACTTGGAAAATGGTCGACATATGAAAATGCTGACACGCCATTTTTTCATAAATTTTTTTGTGTCATATTTGCCGTCTCAGCATGTGGATCCCCAATTTGTGCACCAAATCCTCTCACAGCTTCGCGGCGAGGTTGCTATTCCCAATCCTAGTCCACGTGGATGGTAAAGTATGAAAAAATTGAAATAAAAGTGAAAAAAAAAAACTCATGTTGGCCATATGTGTGTCAACCATTGGCCTGTTGACCATTTGAACCTGTCGACCTTTTGTACCTGTCGACCATAAGCACTGTCAACCTTCCATAGGTCACCATAACGATCATGTCGATCTTTTGACCACGTCAACCTAATGCAAGTCGTCCATAAGGTGTCGACCTATTAATTGTCTAACTGGACACTGTAGATCTATAGACCACACCCCATCCTAGCCGGCAGCAGGCTTTCTTACTGGAAAAATATTTAGTTAACGGGAATCAGCACTGGCGTATCTATAATGGGCGCAGTGTGAGCAGTGCACACAGGTCTCTGAGTCCAGAGGGGTCCCCCACCACACACGCTGCACACATATTTGGAATACTTACCCCTCCGGAGTCCCGCGCCGATGTCAGCAGCGCTGTGGAATCACCGTGAAAATGTTGCAGCTGCCATTTTCATGGAGTTCTGCGCATGTGCAGTAGAGTCTGTGCCCTCTAGTGCTCAGGCTCTCCAGCGCTGCCAACAGAGAGAGGGGACCCGAATGGAGGAGGCTGAACACGAGCCTCCTCCTTCTCTCTTAAAGTCCCCCTGGGAATCAGATACAGTTATTCCATAATATAAGGTCTTCTTTCACTGTTAACATGCTCACTTTTATATATTTAAACTACGGTACTATCAGTAATGTAACATTATTTATCATCTATCAATAAATCACAGTTATGACAAGAATGCTAAAGAGAATACAGCACAATATTCACACAGTACATTTATATCAATAATCCAAGTTTAGTTATGAGGCGTCATACAAAATTTAGTCAAATAGAGTGGCTATACCGTATACCAGAGGCTCCAATAAAATGCATCACTAAGTTCACCTGAATAAACTTTATTGGTGCACTTTTTTTAGAGGCTGATTACTATCTCCTAGGTTAAATGTCTAAATTATTTAATCCAAGGACATATCTAAAAAACATCACAGTTTGAAATACAGAAAATATTCTTTTTGCAGAGCAAAGGTTTTCATTCTCTGAATTGTAACAACTGCAACTCCCTACCAGACAAAACTCTTACTTTGTAATGTTCCAGGCAATCAGTAACAAGAGTATCTCTTGTACTGAGCACCAGAAAGTCTCTATCCTCAATTGTTACATTTACCCATTGGTTGACTAGGAGAAGTAATAAATCTATATATATGAAAGGCAAAAAAGGAGATTGACTTATCACGAAATCTCTTAAACCACAAGGCCTACAATCTTGGCAGGTAGCTTCTCCTTAGGTCCCAGGTACTTGCTAAGAACCGGTTTTACAAATGTCACTGCCCATCCCTGGAAATCTGCCGAAAATGTATGTATGTATGTATGTATGTATGTATGTGTATATCTATGTTCCAGCATAACTCCGGAATGCCTGCAGCAATGTACAACAATCTTGGTACACATATGATTTACAATCTGGGAACAAACATTGTGGGGGTAACACACCACTAGAACCCCTAGGGGTGAGGCAGCAGCACAGAGTATTTCAATAGCTAGCATAACTCTGGAATGCCTGGAGCAATTTACACAAAACTTGGTACACATATGACTTACAATCTGAGAACAAACACTGTGGGGGTAAGACACCCCTAGCACCCCTAGGGGTGGGACTGCAGCACAGAGTGTATCAGGAGATAGCATTACTCTGGAATGCCTGGACCAATTTACACCACACTTGGTACACATATGACTTACAATCTGAGAACAAACACTGTGGAGGTAAGAAACCACTAGCACCCCTAGGGGTGTGTCAGCAACTCAGTATTTCAGTAGACAGCATAACTCTGGAATGTCTGGAGAAATTTACACCAACTTGGTACACATATGACTTACAATCTTGGAACAAACTGTGGGGTAAGACTCTCCTAGCACCCCTAGGGGGTTGGACAGCAGCACATAGTATTTCAGGAGACAGCATAATTCTGGAATACCTGGACCAGTTTACCCCAAACTTGCTACACATATGACTTACAATCTGGGAACAAACACTGTGGGGGTAACACACCCCTAGAACACCTAGGGGTGGGCTAGCAGCACAGACTATATCAGGACATCATAAACAAAGCTGTAACAAAGTAACTCCTGGCGCCAATTTAATAAAACAAGCTCAATATTTATTTATAGTCTGTCTGCAGCTCTCTACTGTCAAAAGGTACTACTCTACCCTTTCAGACTAGAAAACACAAAACAAAACTCAGATAGCGCTGACGGACTATAATTAAAAATAATTTTATTATCCTTTAAAAATTGGTATTACCTTATAAACCTTTTAAATTTATATATATAAACCACAATTATTCATTCTCCAAAAATCTTAGTATATTCATAATTATTATATCCACAACAATTTATACACATATATTTCTTCCAGTTATCTTATAGCTCTATTTTCATTTATAAACCATAATGCCAGATATTGATACATTAATAGCAAGCTATTTGCTACAGAGTCTCTTCTTTCAAGCCCTCGCTGCAATGTTGGTAATTAGACACTTTGTATAAAGCTGGAAATAGGCATTTTGAATGTCTATACAATGTGTCACTTTACAGACACTCACACGTTAATTTGAGTCGGCGCATGCGCACCCCTCTGCTGAAGGGCTGGACAGCAGAGGGATGCGCATGCGCCAACTCAAATTAACTCGCTATAAAGGAGATAAATCCGGGGGCGTGATTACATTGACTGAGGAAGCCGCTGACATGTAATTCAAGCGGGTAAACGTGTCTCAAATTTTTAAAAAGGTATCCCTAAATCTTTTCTACAGAAACCACAATCATCCTGCCTCCTAACTGGGAACATTTACATCTCCAGACAAGGCTTGTTGAAAGGTGAAGCACCAGAGCCAGGAGCCGAGGGAAATCTCGGTCCCAGAGAAGGGATATGGTAATAACTGCATGTTAAAAAGTTTACTAACATGGCCATGTTATATTTTAAAAAAGCAGCCGCTTTGCATGAAAAAGTTTACTAAAAACTGTTCAGTTATATGCATAACCACTAACAATCTGGCAAAGAAAAATGTGTGAGTGTCTGTAAAGTAACACATTGTATAGACATTCAAAATACCTATTTCCAGGTGGATACAAAGTGTCTAATTACCAACATTGCAGTGAGGGTTTGAAAGAAGAGACTCTGTTGCAAATACAGTAGCTTGTTATTAATGTAGCAATGTCTGGTATTATTTACAAGTATGGTTTATAAATGAAAATAGAGCTATAAGATAACTGGAATATATGTGTATAAATTGTTGTGGATATAATAATTATTTATGCATATACTGTGATTTTTGGAGAACGAATAATTGTGGTTTATATAAATTTTAAAGGTTTATAAGGTAATACCAATTTTTAAAGGATAATAAAATTATTTTTAATTATAGTCCGTCAGCGCTATCTGAGTTTTGTTTTGTGTATATCAGGACATGCATGATATGTCAGTGTCAACAGGGATTCATGTGACAATGGCAGTGACATGATGTGAGTAGGGAAATGGAGGTAGCAGGAAGCCATTTGCTGAGAGTTATATAGTGGGAGGAGCAGGGTCCCCAGCAGCACAGAGTATATTAGGAGATGCATCATATGTCAGGCAGGAAAGGGCTGCATGTGATAGGGGCAGTGACATGATGTCAGGAGGGGAATGGAGGTAGCACAAACCCACACACTGAGAGTTATATAGTGGAAGTAGCAGGGTCCCCACAGCAGCACAGAGTACATCAGAAGATGCATACTGTGCTGCGCTTTATAAGAAACTGTAAATAAATCGATCATTTTACAGGGGCACTGACATGATGTGAGGAGGGGAATGGAGGCAGCAAGAAGCCACAGACTGGGAGTTGTATAGTGGGAAGAGTAGGATCCCTTGGGGGACCAAAATGGGGTCCGGCCACTACACAAAGTGGGTCAGGGAAGCAAGATTTGACTATATACTAGATCTCCAACCAACGTAAATTAATGAACAACTAGAATTCTAATTTACCAACCTCATCCCGTTTTCAGCTAGTATAGTATATGCTTTAGATCCCTGTAATGGTGAGACTTGAGTGTCTTTTGCTTTCTATAGGTGTGTATGGTATCCCGGCGGTCGGGATCCCAGTGGTTAGAATACCAACGCTGGGATCCCGACTGCCAGAATGTCATCGGGGCGAGCGCAATGCGGCACTCACCACGCTGCGGGCTCGGTGGCTTGCTGCACTTGCCACAGGTTCTATTTCCACTCCATGGGCATCGTGGACACCCAGTAGTGGGAATAGCTATGGGGGCACTGCCAGTATTCTGTCGAGATCCCGGTGTTGGTATTCTGACCGCCGGCTTCCTGACTACATCCCCTTTCTGCAATACTGGAGTTGTATTATCTTTTGCTGCGCTACTGAGTTTTGATGCTGTCTGTAGAGAGCTGCTGTCTCTGATTTAGCAGGCTAACTGTATCTGCGCTGGTGTGCCTGTTTAACAGCTCTTATTAGTTTCCTAAATTTTGCTGCTTATATGGAGGCTGACTGTCTCTGATCTAGACTCTCGTTTATGCTGGTACAATAATAGTCTTTGGGTACTTACAACTGGAAGCATGTAACACAGTCTTTTGGGGTGATCATTAATCTCTGGGGCTCTTACTGTTTAGTGGTTTGGAGACTTGTAGGCTGTTAACTGGGGCTCACTATCCCCCCTTAGCTGTCTGCTTGTCTCTGAAGATGTGCCCTTTCCCTGTACTGCTCACCGGCTCCACTACTGAAGAAGGGAGCGTCTCTCTGCATGCCTACTCTGAGTCTGCTGCTATTACCAGACACCGCTGCCAATGGGGGAATCTCTCTGCTGTTCCTCAGACGCTTTGTCAGCTACAGACCACTCTGTTTCTCTCCTGTCACAAGGGGAAGTGGTTTGTAACAGGTAAGTGCGCTGTGTAACCACTGTACTCTCTGCTTCCTCAGTTTGCACTATAGTTCAAACCTCATCCCCACTACACATCCCACTGGACTCACACACAGAGTGCCAGGCATCCAGAAAGCTCTGGCACTGCAAATAGCACCCTATAAAAAGTCTTATGGTGCTAGCGACTGAAGTGGGGTGGCAATAAATTGTCCATTAACCCTAATAAAATAATAGGTGTCTAATATTTTAATTTAAAACAGTTCCTTTTAATACAATACATAATTACTCACATACTGTGGCTGCCTATTAGATGGCATAGGCAGCCCAAGACTACCTAACAGGCTAGTGAGGTACTTTACCACACTCTCTATTGTAAGGGATGGAGTGGATATATCGGAGTGGACATGATTAAAAATTGTATTATTTGCATTTGGTGATTTATCAATGTATATTTTATGGAACATGTATTAGGCTGACAACTGGTTGAAACCTAATTACTCTGCTGGGACACAGCTTGTTTAACCTACAGGCCAGAGGTGTCAGACCTCCTTTGATGCAGGGAACCAAAGTTTGCTTGGAGAATGCATTAAGTGCCCTGCTTGGATGGCTGAGAAAGCCCATAGTGTAAGTTGAGACTCACTCCACTCTAGTTTTGGGAGGGTTAAAATGCTTCCAAGGAGGTGGGGCCAAGAGGGGGCCTGCAGTGTGTTTAAATACGAGAAACTCAGCCTCAAGTTGTTCATTGTCATGAAGGGATCTGGATGATCATGATGAAACATACTTACAAGAGGAGACTTCACCTCAGCATTCAGCCCTGCCTACGTGACATGAACATTGATCCTTTTATTCCTTTTTTTATTTCTTGAAATTGTGATTACTTGTGTGACTATTTAAAACTATTGTACACTTGTAGCCTTTCTTTTTTTCTGTAACTATAAACTTTGACATTTTGACTTGGATTAAACATCTTAATCTTAGTTCTGGAATCTGTGTTTTCACACCTAAACTCTGAGAGACTCATGTTACCTAATTTTTACGTATTAATAATTGTGTTTGGGGGTGAGAGCAGGCGATCACCCTGGGCTTGACCCAAAAGGTACTTCTGCTGGTGGCAGTTAGCATGTTGATTTGCCACACGAGCTGAGGTAATCAGTAAGGTGTCATGGGCAGCATTCTCAGATTGGCGTATCTGGAGAATCGCCGCACCTGGAATCATGACAGACTGGTTGGCAGTGGGTGGGACAATATTGCTTTTTTATTATTTAGAAAACTTAAGTTAATGAAATTCACCAGATACCACAACTCAAAGCTTATATTACTAAAAGTCACACAGTGAAAACAATTTCTGTTCCCCATCCCTGGTATTTTTTGTTTGGCAAAAGATAGCCACAAACTACAACAAGCTCAGAAAGGAAGTGCTTGTGGAGTGGTGTCTGGAGAAGGCTCTGCCCAGCTAGGGCCAGACCAGGGAATGATGTTGTACTTTCATGATGCCACGCTCTAGTGTGTCTCACATTGATACTGTAGCTTTCTGCTAGATTTCTAATGCAAGTACATGATCAGCAATAGTTCAAGTTCCTACAAAGTTTTACTGACTTTAGTAACCAAAGAATAGAAAAGGCTGGGAGTTCTTGCATCAGCCGTCTTCATTTTACAGTGGCATTCCTCATTTCAGGTAAACACAATGGAAGTACAGTAGATTGAAACTCAAATTCTAAGCACTAGCTATTTTAATATTTGGTTTCCTATTTTGCCCAGATGATGTGAGGTTTCTATACAGTATTCCTTATTTATGCTGGGACCCAGCATCAGTGTTGTTTTAAGACCTCAAAAGAGGCTTTCTAAATAAAATCTATTGTATATATGCCAGTTGGGGGGGTCCATATTTTTACCCAAACTAATACACCATCACACCTAGCCTACTGTCATGCATACTACAGTGTATGCCCTAATGCCCCCATCATAACTGTCCCAAACTCTGCCCAGAACCATACTTGATTCTCATGTCCCCACTCTGCCCTATACTCACTAGATTGTAAACTCCAACAAGCATGGACCTCCCTACTAGGGATAGCCATAGGAGGGTTATCCATCAATGGTTACCATGGATGGATAACATTAATGGTATTAAACCATCTGTAAAGGAACCATTGATGGTTTCACCCATCGATGGTCACCCCTACTTTAGTATTGATTGAGTCGTGGGCCAATCAGGGCATGAGGGTGTGGCTTCATGGGTGTAATGGTTGGCTCTATGCTTCATGTTCCCGACACCCTGGAGAGAAAATATAAATAAATATTCAATAGCTCTTTATCCTTGACGGTGGGAAACCATCTTGTTCTACTCCATCGATGGTAAAAGTAGTTACCATTTGTCATTGACCATTGATGATTTGAAATCATTGATGGTTGAAGGTCATCCCTACTCCCTACCCTCTTTTTCTGTGTCGGCACTTATTTTGTCTACCTTTTATTCCACCAGCTTAGTTTCTCTACCTTTTATTCCCCTAATATACAGTATATGTATGGCCTGTTTTCCCCACTGTCTGGTTCCTTACAGATCAGCAATAATATGGGGGGGGGAAATTGTTATATATTTATTTTTTCAATTTATATTCCGGGATTTGTCTAGAGTATTTTACTTACAGGCAAAGATACATTTTGTGAACACACTCCTGGCCTTTACAATTGCTGGTCTAATTCTGCATGTAAAAGCAATCCCTAGTGCAATATATTGTGTGTAAAGTCTGGTTATTTCATTCCTTGTAATACATCATCTACAGTAATAATCCCTCTGATAACAGGAGATCAGTGACAAATAGGGACATTTACAACACAGTGTAATGACTTATAAATGTCACTTTTCTTGGCATTTCAGGGTTCAGCAATATTTTCCATTCACCAACAGAACTTAGCCAATTTGTTATATGTGACAGAACCTAAATATGTGCAGTACAGAGAATACACGGGGACTAGACAAAGGAGTTACAAATCATACAGTATTTGCTGGAAAAGATTCCTGTTTTGTTCATATGTTTGTAAAATCCAATCATAAGGACACAGAGGCATGTGAGTTCATTGCTGTGCTCTTTTATTCCCTCACCAACTCCAGACACACTACACCAGGCATTCCCAACCTCGGTCCTCAAGCCACACCTTCAGTCCAGGTTTTCCCACTGGCGCACAAAGGGGGGGGGGGGTTCTGAGTACCCAGAACCCCCCCACCCCCGATGGACTAAAAACATTTTTTGTTCTAATCGCGAGTCGCGATCGTAGCTCCGCCCACTCGTGGTATTAGGCTCCGTCCACTCACTGCATTTTACCCGGGCCTGTGGGGTGGGGATGTCATCATTCCAGGCAGGATCCCTAGTGCTGGAGAGAAGATTCAACGGGCTTCCTAGCCCTGCCAATAAGAGCCATAAAAGCAGGTGAATTAATTTTTTTTTGGGGGGGGGGCTTTGATACAAATAAACTAGGTCTGTGCATTATGGTATAGTTCAGTTATACCACCAGAATATGCACATGTGCTCAGATTTTCATTATGCACAAATCCGCCAATTTTTGTCCGAGAGCTTGTCACATGGGCCCTGAATCGGTGGTTATTTCATGACACCCAGGGGCGTCGGAATAGGGGGGGCAAGGGGGCAGCTTGCCCCCCGCAAAGATGAGAGAGGCGCTTATCAGCTACAGCAGAGGAGCGGCAGTCAGGTGAAATACCGCTGACGGCTGCCACACTTTACAGCTGATGTGCGGCAGCAGCAGCTCCTCCTGCTTCCTCATCACTGACACTGTGTCTCAGCCAGTCACAGGTCCCGACCTCCTCCATGGTGCCACTGCCACCTCCTCCCTAGCAGTGGCTCCGCCCCCCTCCCACAGTGGCTCCACTCTCTTTTTTCAGTGGCTCCACCTGGAAACTCCCCTGCACCCACGGAAGATGTAGCAGGAGAGGGGACACCGAGCCTGACCAGGCCTGCTCTGCCCCAGCCCTACCTGCCCTAGTCGGCACACAGTGGTAATGCCGCGATTTGCGGCTATTTAGGGGGCGGAGCCTAATTCCATGAGTGGCAGCCCCCACAAGAGACCTGTGCTGTAGTGCAGTGAGGTAGTGTGTCTCTCTCTTTTAGTCCCTCGCTCTCTCTCCCCCCACTCTGCAAAGGATGCGGAGCAGGCTCTCCCTGCTGCTCTACATGAATATTGCTGCCAGTGCGCCAGTCATGCAGAGCCACCAGCAGCTGTGTGAATATGGTGTGCACTGTGCCAGCTAAGCACTTTATTGGGCTCCTCTTCAGCAGTCACAGACAGTACAGTGGTCAAGCTTTAGCAACCCCCTCCAGCGAGACTGTGGTAAGCTCCGCCCCCTTACACCACTGCAGCTCCTCCTATTGCTGCTGCGTTCGCGCATGCCTTGCTCCTCTGCGGCCGCCATGAAGCCTTCAGAGTCCCACAGCTGCGGTCCCAAACGCATAAGCTCTCCTGGCCCCAAGTAAGTCAACCAATAATACAAGGCAGCCGCGGGCAGAGGCATGCAGCACTGGGGCTGTGCAGCACTACTGGTCACCAGGCTGGTATAGAGCACAGGGACGCAAGTAGCCACGTTAGCTTACTCACTGAGACTCTGGGATTAGCGTGTTCTGTCTCTATCCCCCCCTCCCCCCATAATGTCACTCTTTCATCCCCCCCCCCCGTGTTCTGTCACTATTTCACCCCCTCTTGTGTTCTATCCCAGCCATTGTGTAACCCCCCCTCCTCTGTGTTTTGTCACTACTTCTACCCCCTCTGTGTTCTGCCACTTTTTAACCCCCCCCCCTGTGTTGGCACTAATTCCCCCCTCCCTGTGTTCTGTCACCGTATCACCCCCCCTGTGTTCTGTCACTATTTCTCCCCCCTCTGTGTTCTGTCCCAGACATTGTGTAACCCCCCTCTTCTGTGTTCTGTCACTGTTTCACCATCCCCTCATGTTTTGTCACTTTTTGACTCCCCTCTGTGTTCGGTTATTGTTTCACTCCACATTGTGTTCTGTCACTATTTCACAGCTACTTGTGTTCTATCCCAGCCGTTGTGTAAGCCCCCCTCCTCTGTGTTCTATCAGTATTTCACTCCCTTCTGTGTTCTGTCGCTGTTTCACCCCCCCATCGTGTTCTGTCACCGCTTCACCACTACTTGTGTTCTATCCCAGCCATTGTGTAAGCCCCACCTCTGTATTCTGTCACTATTTTTCCCCCTCTGTGTTCTGCCACTGTTTCACCCCCCCGTGTTGTCACTATTTCACCCCCCCCCCTGTGTTCTGTCAGTGTTTCACCCCCCTGTGTTCTGTCACTATTTTACCCCCCTTGTGTTCTATCCCAGCCATTGTGTAACCACCCCTGCACTATGTTCTATTACAATTTCTCCTCCCTCTGTGTGTGTTCTGTCACTGTTTCACCCCCCCCCCCCCCTCCGTGTTCTGTTGCTGTTTTTCACCACCATCTGTGTCTTGTCCCAGCCAATGGGTCATCCCTCCCTTTCAGAAATATGGTAAGGCACAAACTTTTAGTTTGCAGGGGGGTACAGTACACCCTAACACCGGCCCTGCTGACACTGTCTCCCTGTGTCCCCCTCCCCACACTCTCTTCTCTTTGACACTGTCTCCCTCACCCTCTTTCTGACACCGTCTCTCTCCCTGGCACGTTCTCTTTTTCTCTCTATCTCTGTGACACTATCTCTCCCTGATGCTGCGTAAATCTCTCTCCTTGGCACTGTCTCTCTCTCCCTCTCTTTGACACTGCCTCTTTCTTTCTTTCTCTCACTTTCTTCTAACACTGTCTCCCTGACACTCTCTCTTCTGACACTGTTTTTCACTCTCTCCCTGGCACTTTCTCTCTCTTTTTCCCTTACACTCTCTCTCATCTTTCTCTATCTTCTGACCCCCCCCCCTCTCTCTCTCTCTCTCTCTCTCTCTCTCTTTTTTGCTCATTCTCTATTTTTCCATGAAACCCTCTCTCCCTTTCTTGCTCCTCTCTCTCTTTCCCCCGAGACCCACTTTGTCTCTATCACTTTCTCCTGCTCTCCCTAAGGGGAATTACAGTGACAACAGCAGCGGGCAGGGGAGGCCCTTTCAAAAATGTTCAACAAAGTTCTAGTTACGTCCCTGCTTCACACCGTCCTGCATCAGCTGCCTTGTCACACTGCCTATCCTCATCGGGTGTGGTATGGTATGCCACCGGCCGGAAGCCCGACCGCCAGCATACCGACAGCGTGGCGAGCGCAAATAAGCCCCTTGCGGGCTCTCTGCGCTCGCCACGCTGCAGGCACGGTGGCGCGCCACGCTATTTATTCTCCCTCCAGGGGAGTTGTGGACCCCCATGAGGGAGAAAAACTGTCGGTATGCCGGCTGTCGGGATTCCGGCGCCGATATACTGTGCGCCGGGATCCCGTCAGTCGGCAACCTGAAGACCACCTATCCTTGTCTACCTCCCTCCCACGACCACCAAATTTTTGCTGGATTACTGACTACGGCCTGGGAGCCTGCAGGAACCGTTGCAGAATCACTGCCTGGCCGGAGAGATAATGCAGCCTCCTCACGGAGACCTCCAGGTACTGTACTGCTCTCCTGGGCACCTCACATTCTGCTGATGATGATATAACTCTCGCTCTCTCTCTTTCATCTCTCTCTCCATGCCTCCATGTAGCTCTCTCTCTCTCTATCCCTCTCTCTTCATTTTTGTTATGAGGTACAACACAGGAGGGGCGACATTTAGCAACTTAGGGGCACCAAACGGAAATTATATCTTGCCCCCCCCAACTTAAAAACGTTCTGACGCCCCTGATGACACCTCAATATAAATTTGCAAGGGGCGTGTGTTGTGGCTGGAGGGGTCATATAAAAAAATACATTTTGGCGCTCCCCCCACGATTATCCACCCCCACCCCACGCGGGGAGCACTTACCCCCCCCCCCCCCCAGATCACTGCAGAGAATCTGATTTAAAACTCCAGTGCCGCAGTATGCTGCCCCGTGTCCTCCTGTACTAGCCGGTTCTCAGATGCATTACTGGGAGGAGGCGTGGCCATGCTGAGCCTGCTAGGACATCCCCGCCTCCTCCCAGTAATGCCTCTGAAGAGTCGGCTGGACAGGACACGGGGCAGCACGCTGCAGCACCGGAGTTTTGAAGTCACAGTCTCCGCGGTGATCTGGGAGGTAAGCACTCCCCCTCCCCACGCCTGCACCTCTGTCATGCTTGGGGGGGAAGCTGCCCCTTTTGCCCCCCCCCCCCCTATTCCAACGCCTATTAGTATTTGCACTAGACTTTGAGTGCCACTGTATTTTTTCCTACATGCATTGCATTACCACAGAGGCAGCTGTACTGTTAGCGGAGTGCTGGACTATTATTTACAAGTGTATGTATATATATATATATATATATGGTCTGGCGTGTCAGCGGCGGTTCCTGGGAGTCTGTGGCGGTGAGGGAATGGCTGCAAAGCCACTCCCCCACCTTTCTGTGATTGGCCACAGACTCCAGTGATAGCATGACACCGGCCGCGTCATGACATCACTAGGGGGCCCAAATATTCAGATTTTCAGAATACTTTGGTTAACGTGTATCCAGATAACGAATACCCGACCTGGATAGATAGATAGATAGATAGATAGATAGATAGATAGATAGATAGATAGATAGATAGATAGATAGATAGATAGATAGACAGAAACCCCCCCCCCCTTACAAATCCTGCGTTTGCCCCTGTTTTCTGATATCCAAGCTTGAGCACAGGTGACAATTAGTACATCAGCTATTTTGATATAACCATCTGTGCTGAAGCCTGGATATCACTAACACCTGCACGGTTAGTGTGCCTTGAGGGCACGGGTTGGGAATGCCTGCACTACACACTGGACCACCCACTTTCCAGCATCCCCCTGGTCCTAGGGACCATCACTGAAGATTCAGGCTTACACATATTAAGGGAGTGTCTACAAATATTAAGCATTCTAATACACTAACATCACATCCTCTTTTCTTTAAAGATAAGCCCTGTATGCTTCCATGCAACAATTAACAACATCATATTAAGAACATCTTCTAACATGTTTCAATGAGTCTCTCAGGTCTGCGTATTTCCCTTTTGTGTCTTTCATACACAGTCTGTGTTTCATCGACCATGTTGGGCCTTTCTAGAATTGTGGTTTGTTCACTATTATCAGGATCATCATACATGTCAGATGAAGGGTATTCTTCAGTCATGTTGTATTCATTATGGTTAGGTTGAGATCTTAAAGCCACCCGATTTCTTCTTACTTCCGTTCCACGCACGTATAGTATAAGATCTTGGTGCTACTTGTGTTTGCACTATACCTTCCTGCACCAAAATACCTTTCTCATAATCTCTGAGACGGACTTGGTCACCCGATTTTAGATCAGATAAGCTTTTTGTTCACCTGTCATGGAACAGTTTCTGTTTCGCCTGTTAACGTTCCTTACTCAGTCTGACCAACGCTGAGTTATGTGTATTAAGCAGTTCATCATGTATCGGGAGATTTGCTCTAATCATCCTTCCCATCGGGATTTGTGCAGGAGAAAGTCCATTCTGTAAAGGTGTACTGTGGTAGATTAAAAGACTTCTGTAGAAATCTTCTTTACCTTCTTGAGCTTTTTTCATGAGACTCTTAACAGTTTTTACTGAACTTTCCACCAACCCATTTGAGCATGGATAGTGGGGACTTGACGTAGGATGGACAAATTCCCACTCATCAGCAAATTGTCTAAATTCAGCACTGGAAAACTGAGGACCATTGTCAGTGAACACTTCCATAGGAACACCATGCCTTGCAAAGATTGACTTCATGCAATTGATTACAGCTTTACTAGTAGTTGTATGTAGTGTCTTCACCTCAGGGTAGTTAGAGTAATAATCAGTCATGACAATGTACATTTTCCCATTACAATCAAACAAATCTGCGCCAACTTTCTGGTACGGTCTCTCTGGCACTGCATGAGGACTCAGTCGCTTGACTTGTTGTTTCGGTCCATACGTAAGACATAATTCACATGTATAATCCATTATCCTAGGTGATTTCAACATCCCTATTGACATCCCCACACAATCCCCTGCCTCTAAACTCCTTAACCTCACCTCTTCACTTGGTCTCTCCCAGTGGACCTCCTCACCCTCCCATGTGAATGGGAGCTCACTGGATCTGGTCTTCACTCATCGCTGTGATATTTCTGATTTTTCCAACTCTCCATTTCCCCTCTCTGACCACCACCTGCTCTCTTTTAACCTATCTCTCTCAACTTCCCCATCTCTATCTCCCAAGGCTACCATCACTAAGCGTAACATTGAAGCTATTGACACCACATTCCTTTCCTCCCTGTTTTACTCACTTCTCTCTCCTATTCTCTCTCTCTCTCATACCCTGAACAAGCCACTTCCACATACAATGCATCCCTTACTTCTGCTCTTGACTCTGTTGCTCCACCGACCACTATTCACCCTCGCAAATTAACACCTCAACCCTGGCACACCAAATGCACCAGATATCTGCAAAAATGCTCACATACTGCTGAGCGACACTGGAGGAAATCACGCTCTAAGGCAGACTTCCTCCATTTCAAACTTATGCTCTCATCCTTCAGTGCTGCCCTTTCTCTTGCTAAACAGTCATACTTCAAGAACCTCATCTCCTCCCAGTCTTCCAACCCCCGGCGCCTCTTTACCACTCTCAACTCACTCCTCTGCCCACCTCCTCCTCGTATCCCTTCTTCACTCTCTGCTCTTGACTTTGCCACTTACTTCACATCCAAAATTGACTCCATACGTCAGGACATCACATCACACCAGTCCATCAGTAATCAGCCTTCTCCCATCCCTTACCAACCCTCCCCATCCCTCGCACCTATTCTGACATCTTTCTCCCATGCATCTGGAGAGGAGGTCATGGCCCTCATTCGTTCCTGTCCCCTCATCACCTCCCCACTTGACCCTATCCTCTCCCGCCTCCTCCGCTACCTCTCTCCTTCTGCTTGTTTCCATTTTTCCCACCTTCTCAATCTCTCCCTCTCATCAGGCACTGTCCCCTCTGCCTTCAAGCATGCACTCATCTCTCCTATTCTTAAAAACCTACCCTTGATCCAAACACTCTCTCCAACTACCGACCCATCTCTATCCTCCCTTTTGCCCCCAAACTCCTTTAGCGTATTGTCTACAACCGCCTTACTTCCTTTCTTTCCTCACACTCACTGCTTGACACATTCCAGTCTGGCTTCCGTCCTCTCCACTCCACTGAAACTGCCCTTACAAAAGTATGCAATGACCTCCATGCTGCAAAATCTAAGGGACACTACTCTCTACTTATTTTACTTGCTCTCTCTGCTGCTTTTGACACTGTGGACCATCCTCTCCTACTGCAAATCCTTCACTCCGTTGGTCTGCATGACACTGCCCTCTCTTGGCTGTCCTCCTACCTTTCTGACTGTTCATTCTCTGTCTCCTCTCATGACTCCACCTCCCCCTCACTTCCACTAACTGTAGGGGTACCCCAAGGTTCTGTCCTTGGTCCTCTTCTCTTCTCTCTCTATACGTCCTCACTAGGTAAGCTCATTAGTTCTTTTGGTTTCCAATATCATCTCTATGCTGATGACACCCAAATCTATCTTTCCTCTCCAGACCTCTCCCCTGCTCTCCTCACTCGTATCTCCAATTGTCTCTCTGCTACCTCTTCCTGGATGTCCCAGCGCTTTCTTAAACTTAACATGTCTAAGACCGAGCTGATCATCTTCCCTCCCTCAAGCATAACCTCACCTCCTACAATCTCATTATCTATTGATGGCACTACTATCTCCTCTAGCCCCCAAGTGCGCTGTCTTGGAGTAATCCTTGACTCCTCCCACTCCTTCAAACCACACAGTCAGCACCTCTCACAAACCTGTCCTTTTCATCTAAAAATATTTCCAGGATCAGACCCTTTCTGACCCAGGATGCTACTAAGACTCTTATCCACTCACTGGTCATCTCCAGACTGGACTACTGTAATCTCCTCCTGACTGGCATTCCTAACAAATACCTCTCTCCACTCCAATCTATCCTCAGTGCTGCTGCCCGGCTCATCTTCCTCACCAAACGCACTATGTCCACCTCTCCTATCTTACTAGACCTTCACTGGCTCCCCTTCCCTTTCAGAATCCATTTCAAGCTTCTCACACTCGCTTACAAATCCCTCACCCACTCCTTTCCTATCTACATCTCTGACCTTATCTCCCTTTACACTCCCACCCGTCCTCTTCGCTCTGCTAATGCACGCCGACTCTCCTGCCTACGGATTACTTCCTCCCACTCCTACCTCCAAGATTTTTCATGTGCTGCACCACTTCTCTGGAATTCCCTACCTTTCCCCCTCAGACTCTACACCTCTCTACAAAACTCCAAACGGGCTCTCAAGATCCACTTCTTCACCAAACCCAGCCAAATCTCATCCTAACCCTCTGTTCTACGCTCTCTATGTACCCCATCTGTGTCACCCCTGTCTGTCTACCCCTCCCCTTTAGAATGTAAGCTCTCACGAGCAGGGCCCTCTTCCCTCATGTGCTTATCCTTTCTTACTTTAAAAATCTTCAACTGCACCAAATCCAGCAGTCTTCTGCCACCTGATACTTATTCCAGTGTCATCTGCTGATGTAACTATGTTCATTTACCCTGTACTTGTCCTATACTGTCATCAACTGTAAGTTGCTGTTTTCCTGTCTGATTATTTGTTTATGTACTCTGTAATTGGGTGCTGCGGAACCCTTCTGGCGCCATATAAATAAAGGATAATAATAATAATAACATGTAGCTGTAGTCTGTGCTATGTCTTGGTTCATTCTTGGCCAATACATAACTTCACACGCTCTCCACTTACATTTTTCTTCTCCTTAGTGGACTTCATGTATCTTACACTGCATAGTTTTTCTTAGTCGTGCAGGTATAACAAACCTATTGCCTTTGTAAATAATACCATTGACAACCGTAAGGTCACTGCGGTACACCCAATAATCATGAATAGACCCGCTGTCTATTTTTTTTCTGCTGCCCAACCTTTCAGAATGATATCTTTCAACACTTTCATTGTGTCATCTGTCTCAGTTTCTTTCCTAATCTGTTCTTGTCTTGCAAGAGACACTGGTAGTGAAGCTACGATCAAATTAACATAGGCTTCTATCTCTTCATCCATCAGACTTTTGGAACCTTCACTTTTGTCCACAGCACGAGAAAGTGTATCAGCAATGTACATGGATTTACCGGGACAGTACAGCAAGTGTACAACATATTTCTGTAGTCTGATAAGCATTCGTTGAATTCTCATGGGACAGTCATGTAATGATTTAGTCATGATAGCTACCAATGGCTTGTGGTCAGTTTCCACTGTAAATGTTTGACCATACACAAATTGATGAAATCGCTCACATGCATATGTGATCGCTAGAAGTTCTTTTTCTATTTGAGCATATCTTGTTTCAGCACTTGTCAGTGCTCTTGATGCATAGATTACTGGTTGCCATGTATCCTCGTGTTCTTGTAACAACACTGACCCTAGGCCAAATTGCGAAGCATCTGCTGAAATTCTTATTCTTTTTGCACCTTGTTTCAGCACTTGTCAGTGCTCTTGATGCATAGATTACTGGTTGCCATGTATCTTCATGTTCTTGTAACAACACTGACCCTAGGCCAAATTGCGAAGCATCTGCTGAAATTCTTATTCTTTTTGCTGGATCAAAGAATTTTAGTCCTGGTTGCTCTGTAATGATCTGTTAAAAGTTTTGACAACTTTCTTCTTGTTCATGTGACCACATCCACTTGTTATCTTTGTCCAACAACCATCTAAGAGAGGCTGTTCGTTCAGAGAGTTGAGAAATAAACTTTCCTAAGTAATCCTTCCTAGGAATCTTCTGACGTCGTCTTTGCTGTTAGGACGTTCCATGTTCACTATGGCTGATATTTTCCTTGGGTCTGGTTTTACACCTTGATCCGAGACCACGTCGCCCATAAAGGTAAGTATTCATGCCAAATTCACATTTGTCCTTGTTTAGCTTTAGATTCACTTTCTTGACAAGTTCAATTACTTGTCTCAGTCTAGAATCATGTTCTTCCTTTGTAGATCCCCATACAATAATGTCATCCATCATTGTTTCAACACCTGGAATATGTTCAAAAATCATGTGTATCCGTTTGTGATGTACTTCTGGAGCAGACAATGGGGGTCATTCCGAGTAATCGCTTGCTGATGTTTTTCACAGCATAGCGATCAGGCTATAAATCGGCTGTTCTGCGCATGCGTATGGGCCGCAGGGCGCACGCGCCAAGTAATTTCACACACAACTAAGCAATTTTACACAGGGGTGAGCAACGCTTTTCAGTCACTCAGCTGATCAGTGAGTGATTGACAGGAAGTGGGTGTTTCTGGGCGGAAACTGACCGTTTTCCGGGAGTGTGCTAAAAAACGCAGGCGTGTCAGGCTAAAACGCAGGAGTGGCTGGAGAAACGGGGGAGTGGCTTGCCGAACGCATGGCGTGTTTGTAATGTCAAACCAGGTACTAAATAGTCTGCAGTGATCGCAATCTAGGAGTAGGTCTGGAGCTACACAGAAACTGCAGGAAAAGATTTTCAAGCAATTCTGCTAATCTTTCTTTCGCACTTCTGCTAACCTAAGATACACTCCCAGAGGACGGCGGCCTAGCGTGTGCACTGCTGCTAAAATCAGCTAGCGAGCGATCAACTCAGAATGAGGGCCAATATTCCATACGGTAGTTGAAGAAATCTGTATCGCCCTTCTGGTGTATTAAATGTCCAAAGCTTTGAGCTGGCCTCATCTAGCTTCATTTGCCAGAATCCTGAAGATGCGTCCAATTTACTGAACCATTTTGCTCCTGCAAATTGTGACATGATTTCATCTCTGGTTGGTAGTTTGAAACGTTCTCGTTTAATAGCTTTGTTTAAATCTCTGGGGTCTAGGTATATTCTGAGTTGTCCATTTTTCATTTCAACAATTACTAAGGAGCTCACCCATTCAATAGGCTCAACAACTTTCTGTATCACACCCAAGGCTTCCATGCGATTTAACTCTTGTTTCAGTTTTTCTCTCAGCGCAAATGGTACTTTTCTACAGGGGTGTATCACAGAAGAAACTTGCGTGTCTATATTTATTTTATGCTCTCCAGGCAAACATCCTAGACACATCTCTGTATTCTGTAAACATTGATTTACAGTCATCCTCTACTTGTGATGTCACCATAAAAACTTTTAGCAAGGTTAGTTTCTCATAGGAACTTAATCCTAGAACTGGTTGCACATCTTTATCCACAATCAGTAGAGATGTTTTAAACTGTTGTCCCTTATATTTCAGTGTCACTAAGCATGTACCTTTCACAGGAATTTCCTCCTCAATGTACCCTGTAAATTTCACTTTGGCTGGATGAATTTTAGGTTTTACTCTAAAGGTCTTATAGTTTTGAAACGATATTAAATTCACCTGCGCGCCAGTATCAAGCTTAAAGGGAATGACAATCTCGTTCACAGTTAAAGGGACAATCCATTCTTTCTTATCTGCACTGCAAAGTTCAATGCAATCCACAAAGAATTCCTCTGTTTGTTTAACAGCATGCACTTTGGTTGTTTCACTTTTCATTTTACAGCAGTTGGCAAAGTGATTAAGTCTACCACATTTCATGCAGGTTTTACCATAAGCAGGGCACATTTTAGGATTGTGAGCATTTCCACATCTACTACAAGTTTCCTTATTAGACTGTGGCTTAGACTGCTTCATTCTCGAGAATGGAGGTGTGCTTGGCTCGGTTTTCAGCACTACATGTACAGCACCATCAGCTTCCTTGTGTAACGTTTTGGATTGAAATTGAGTTATTTCTGCAGATCTGCTCATTCTGAGATGATTTTAGCTGTGCTAAATTTAGCACAGCTACGATCATTCACACTGACATGCGGGGGAACGTCCAGCACAGGGCTAGTCCATCCCGCATGTCAGTGGCGATGCCTTTGCACTTCCAGAGTAGCTCCCAACGAGCGCAGCTTTAGCGTGCTGGCCGGGAGCTACTCGTCGTTCCCCGGCCCACAGCGGCTGCGTATCATGTCACGCAGCCGCTGCGGTCCACCCCCCGCATGGTTCGCGCCCACAAAACGGCGTGCAAACGGTGCCGTTGCACCCCCTCCCACCCAGCAAGCACCTCTTCCTGCCAATCAGGCAGAGGCGATCGCAGCCCAGCTATGGCCTTTGGATGTCTGACATGCGCCGACGCACTACGGCGCCAGTGCATGCCCAGTGGGTTTCTGTTCACTTGGCTGCAATAAAAATCAGCGAGTGAACAGGTCAGAATCACCCCCATAGTCACTGCCCTGTCTAGTGTTAGGTCTTCCTCTCTCAGCAATCTCTCTCTGAGTCCATTATCAGGTATTCCACAGACAATACGATCTCTAATCAGTGAATCCTTTAAATCACCAAACTCACAGGTTTTACTGAGTGATTGCAGCTCTGTAACATACTGATCAAATCCAACTCCAAACTTCTGATCACATGTGAAAAACTTATATCTTTCATATGTCACATTTTTCCTTGGCACAAAGTAATCTTCAAACTTTTGCATTAGAGAAGATAGCACCATATTCTGCCCCACATCAAACTGAAAACTATTATAAATGTCCAGCACATCCTCTCCTATCACATGGAGGAAAATGGATGCCTTCGTTTGGTCAGCCTCTGTATCAGCTCCACATGCAGATATATATTAAACCTTTGCTTAAATCTTTTCCAGTTTTCAGACAAGTTACCAGACATCAGCATGCCGGTTGGAGGAGCTAGTTTATCCATGGTTACTCACTGTTTGAAGAGAGGAGCACATGGCAGGCTTTGCGTTTGCAGACACTGAGTATCACAGCTTTACAGACTTCTGCAGGATTATTTCACACTCCGAGAGCACTAGCAGTCCAAGTTAAACTTCTTCTGACACCATGTTTTGTTCATATGTTGGTAAATCCAATCATAAGGACACAGAGGCATGTGAGTTCATTGCTGTGCTCTTTTTCCCTCACCAACTCCAAACACACTACACACTGGACCACCCACTTCCCAGCATCCCCCTGGTCCTAGGGACCATCACTGAAGATTCAGGCTTACACAGTGGTCGAAGTGGAAATTTTGAAGTGGGGGTATTCAAAAGTCAAGGACGCAATTATGCATGCGCCGAAGGCATGCGTGCTCCAGAAAAGGGGACGTGGTCAACCAAAAGGGGGCGTGGTCACCCAAAAGGGGCATGTCCAGTGTAGTAGAACCCCTTATACTATCTAGTACTGGTGCCCCTTTCACCTTATAGCACACAGTATGAGTCGAAATTCACATTATAGCACACTGTACGAGCCTAAATTCACATTGCAGCACACTGAATGAGCCAAAATTCAAATTGTAGCACACTCAATGAGCCAAAATTCACATTGTAGCACACTGAATGAGCCTAAATTCACATTGTAGCACACTGAATGAGCCAAAATTCAACTTATAGCACACTGAATGAGCCAAAATTCACATTGTAGCACACTGAATGAGCCGAAACTCACATTGTAGCACATTGTAGTGTCAGGTATACAAATGCGAATATGGGTGAGGGCTGCGCTAAACCTTCTTTGTGGGGAGCAGCTATGGAGAGAAGGGCTTCCACTAGCCCTGTAGCCTATATGGAAAGAGTTGTACCTCCCAGCGCTGTCGCACAAAAAACAGTATGAAAAAGTGGTTTTGAAAAAAGGTATAAATTTTATTTTATTTTTCTTTAAGAGCATAAAACACAATATAATTCTCTGATTATGATGTCAAATGGTAATAAATGGGTTGCAGATAGTACTATATATAATCACGAAAAAATGGTATGTATGCGTAAAAAGTTACTTATAAATAAATACACATCAGCACCTGATGTGTGCGTGAAGGTATACTATGATATATGATTCCTAATACCGGTATACGTACAAATAGGACACTGGACAAACATATATAGGAATAAAAAAGAGACGATAATAATAAAAAATAAAAATAAGAATAAGAATATTAAAATGGAAAAAAGTATTTTTCTTTAGTAGAAACGCACATGCAGTTTATTCTACTAAGCTGGTACGTGAGTGCTTAATAACAGAAAATCCTGTGTGGTACTTGTATCCAGGAACAGTCTTTATGTGTCCAAACTTTGATACAAAGTGACAGTCTTTCCAGCAAGGTCTTTGTAAGCAGTGATAAGGCAGTAGTAGTTGATACGGATAATCCAAATATCACTCACCGCTATTTCTGGATTTCGCTGGTGTTATATAGCTGTGGAGGGTCTTGTGGGTGTATCAGAAGGCGGATGTCTGCCGGCAGACACTCGGAGTTAGCAGCGGTAGTCAGCGTTTGCAGCATGTTCCCAATCCGTTGCTCGGCGATCGACGCGTTTCGCCTGTATCACAGGCTTCGTCAGGATGCCAGAGAGCTCCCCATCTCGTCTTCTTATTCCCTGTTATGCCCTTACTTGCGGCTCGAGGCGGACGTCACTTCCGCCCTTACTGTGCGCTGTATCAGTGTAATCCTTAAGTAGATTCCCTGCATCCCGTGTTTAGCAGGGAGTATCACTGATATTAGTGTGTAGGGTTATTTATGTTGGTTTGTTCGTTCCCTACTAAGCACCATAGATAAATATAAACCCATGGAAAATAAATGGTGATGTAAAACTGGTAATTTGTGCATCTTAAAAAACGACACCCTGATTTCAAGGTATATCAGAAAATATATAACGACATATGAAAAACATGTAGAAAAAAATATATAGAGGACATACTGGACGTAGGACAAATATGTACATGCCCTTTCCCTTGCTAAACAATCATACTTCAAAATCCTCATTTCTACCCAGTCTTCCAACCCCCGGCGCCTCTTTGCCACTGTTAACTCCCTCCTCTGCCCACCACCACCTCCTCTCCCTTCCTCATTGTCTGCTCTTGACTTTGCCACTTATTTCACATCCAAGATTGACTCCATACGTCAGGATATCACATCCCACCACACCAGCAACCAGCCACCCCCCTCCCTTGCCACCCCTCCCCTTCCCTCTTACCAACTCTGACATCTTTCTCCCATGTATCTGGCGAGGAAGTCATGGCCCTCATCCGTTCCTCCCCCCCCCCACAACCTCCCCGCTCGACCCTATCCCCTCCCACCTCCTCCGCTACCTCTCTCCTTCTGCCTGTTCCCTTCTTGCCCTCCTTCTTAATCTCTCCCTTTCAACAGGCACTGTCCCCTATGCCTTCAAGCATGCTCTTGTCTCCCCTATTCTTAAAAAACCTACCCTTGATCCTAACACTCTCTCCAACTATCGACCCATCTCTCTCCTCCCCTTTGCCTCCAAACTTCTTGAGCATATTGTCTATAATCGCCTCACTGCCTTTCTTTCCTCTCACTCACTGCTTGACCCATTCCAGTCTGGTTTCCGTTCTCTCCACTCCACTGAAACTGCCCTCACAAAAGTCTGCAATGACCTCCATGCAGCCAAATCTATGGGCCACTACTCTCTGCTTATTCTTCTTGACCTCTCTGCTGCTTTTGACACTGTGGACCACCCTCTCCTTCTGCAAATCCTTCACTCTCTTGGTCTGCGTGATTCTGCCCTCTCCTGGCTGTCCTCCTACCTCTCTGATCGTTCAGTCTCTGTCTCCTCTCATGATGCTACCTCCCCCCCACTTCCACTAACTGTTGGTGTCTCCCAAGGCTCTGTTCTTGGTCCTCTCCTTTTCTCTCTCTATACGTCCTCTTTAGGTGAACTCATTAGTTCTTTTAACTTCCAATACCACCTCTATGCTTATGACACTCAAATATACCTCTCCTCCCCTGATCTCTCCACGGCTCTCCTCACTCGTACCTCAAACTGTCTTTCTGCTATCTCTTCCTGGATGTCTCAGCGCTTTCTTAAACTCAACATGTCTAAGACTGAGCTGATCATCTTCCCACCCTCCCGCACAGCCTCACCTCCCACAATCTCATTATCCATTGATGGCACGACTATCTCCCCTAGCCCCCAAGTACGCTGTCTTGGCGTAATCCTTGACTCCTCCCTCTCCTTCAAACCACACAGTCAGCACCTCTCACAAACCTGTCATTTTCATCTCAAAAACATTTCCAGAATCAGACCTTTTCTCACCCAGGATGCCACTAAGATCATTATTCACTCACTGATTATTTCCAGACTGGACTACTGTAACCTCCTCCTAACTGGCCTCCCTGACAATTACCTCTCTCCACTCCAATCTATCCTCAATGCTGCTGCCCGGCTCATCTTCCTCACCAAACGCACTACGTCTACCTCCCCTCTCCTACAGGCCCTCCACTGGCTTCCCTTCCCTTTCAGAATCCAATTCAAACTTCTCACACTCACTTACAAAGCTCTCACCCACTCCTCTCCCATCTACATCTCTGACCTTATCTCCCTTTACTCTCCCACCCATCCTCTTCGCTCTGCTAATGCACGCCGACTCTCCTGTCTTCTGATTTCTTCCTACCTCTCCCCCTCAGACTCTCCACCTCTCTACAAAACTTCAAACGGGCTCTTAAGACCCATTTCTTTACCAAACCTAGCCAAATCTCAACCTAACCCTCTGTTCCACGCTCTCTATGTACCCCATCTGTGTCACCCCTGTCTGTCTACCCCTCCCCTTAGAATGTAAGCTCTCACGAGTAGGGCCCTCTTCCCTCATGTGCTTATACGTTTCTTACTTTAATAATCCTCAACTGCCCAGATCCCGCAGTTTTTTGGCCACCTGGAACTTATCTCTATGTTTACTGGTGTAGTTATGCTTAGTTGCCCTGTACTTGTCCTATATTGTCTTCAACTGTAAGTCACTGTTTTCCTGTTTTGATTATGTGCATATGTACTCTGTAATTGGGCGCTGCGGAACCCTTGTGGCGCCATATAAATAAAGGATAATAAATAAATAAATAAATAAATATGTCGTTATATATTTTCTGATATACCTTGAAATCAGGGTGTCGTTTTTTAAGATGCACAAATTACCAGTTTTATATCACCATTTATTTTCCATGGGTTTATATTTATCTATGGTGCTTAGTAGGGAACGAACAAACCAACATAAATAACCCTACACACTAATATCAGTGATACTCCCTGCTAAACACGGGATGCAGGGAATCTACTTAAGGATTGCACTGATACAGCGCACAGTAAGGGCGGAAGTGACGTCCGCCTCGAGCCGCAAGTAAGGGCATAACAGGGAATAAGAAGATGAGATGGGGAGCTCTCTGGCATCCTGATGAAGCCTGTGATACAGGCGAAACGCGTCGATCGCGGAGCAACGGATTGGGAACACGCTGCAAACGCTGACCACCGCTGCTAACTCCGAGTGTCTGCCGGCAGACATCCGCCTTCTGATACACCCACAAGACCCTCCACAGCTATATAACACCAGCGAAATCCAGAAATAGCGGTGAGTGATATTTGGATTATCCGTATCAACTACTACTGCCTTATCACTGCTTACAAAGACCTTGCTGGAAAGACTGTCACTTTGTATCAAAGTTTGGACACATAAAGACTGTTCCTGGATACAAGTACCACACAGGATTTTCTGTTATTAAGCACTCACGTACCAGCTTAGTAGAATAAACCACATTTGCGTTTCTACTAAAGAAAAATACTTTTTTCCATTTTAATATTCTTATTTTTATTTTTTATTATTATCGTCTCTTTTTTATTCCTATATATGTTTGTCCAGTGTCCTATTTGTACGTATACTGGTATTAGGAATCATATATCATAGTATACCTTCACGCACACATCAGGTGCTGATGTGTATTTATTTATAAGTAACTTTTTACGCATACATACCATTTTTTCGTGATTATATATAGTACTATCTGCAACCCATTTATTACCATTTGACATCATAATCAGAGAATTATATTGTGTTTTATGCTCTTAAAGAAAAATAAAATAAAATTTATACCTTTTTTCAAAACCACTTTTTCATACTGTTTTTTGTGCGACAGCGCTGGGAGGTACAACTTTTTCCATATAGGTATACAAATGCCCCCACAGTGCCAGATCCACAAATGCCCCCACAGTGCCAAATCCACAAATCCCCCCACAATGCAAATGTCCCCACAGTGCCAGATCCACAAATGCCCCCTCAGTGCCAGATCCACAAATGCCCCCACAGTGCCAGATCCACAAATGCCCCCACAGTGCCAGATATACAAATGCCCCCACAGTGCAAGGTATACAAATACCCCCACAGTGCCAGGTTTACAAATGCCCCCACAGTGCCTGGTATACAAATGCCCCCACAGTGCCAGGTATACAAATGGGTTCAGTATGGTATGCCGGCGGTCGGGCTCCCGGCGACCAGCATACCGGCGCCGGGAGGCCGACCGCCGGCTTACCGACAGTGTGGCGAGCGCAAAAGAGCCCCTTGCGGGCTCGCTGCGCTCACCACGCTACGGGCACGGTGGCAAGCTACGTGTGCGCCACACTATTTTATTCTCCCTCCAGGGGGGTCGTGGACCCCCACGAGGGAGAATAAGTGTCAGTATGCCGGGTGTCGGGATTCCGGCGCCAGTATACTGTGCGCCGGGATCCCGTCAGTCGGCATACTGAAGACCACCCATACAAATGCCCCCACAGTGCCAGGTATACAAATACCCTCACAGTGCCAGGTATACAAATGCCCCCACAGTGCCAGATCCACAAATACCCCCACAGTGCCAGATCCACAAATGCCCCCTCAGTGCCAGATCCACAAATGCCCCCTCAGTGCCAGGTATATAAATGCCCCCCTCAGTGCCAGGTATACAAATGCCCCCACAGTGCCAGATCCACAAATGCCCCCACAGTGCCAGATCCACAAATGCCCCCACAGTGCCAGATATACAAATGCCCCCACAGTGCAAGGTATACAAATACCCCCACAGTGCCAGGTTTACAAATGCCCCCACAGTGCCTGGTATACAAATGCCCCCACAGTGCCAGGTATACAAATGGGTTCAGTATGGTATGCCGGCGGTCGGGCTCCCGGCGACCAGCATACCGGCGCCGGGAGGCCGACCGCCGGCTTACCGACAGTGTGGCGAGCGCAAAAGAGCCCCTTGCGGGCTCGCTGCGCTCACCACGCTACGGGCACGGTGGCAAGCTACGAGTGCGCCACACTATTTTATTCTCCCTCCAGGGGGGTCGTGGACCCCCACGAGGGAGAATAAGTGTCAGTATGCCGGGTGTCGGGATTCCGGCACCAGTATACTGTGCGCCGGGATCCCGTCAGTCGGCATACTGAAGACCACCCATACAAATGCCCCCACAGTGCCAGGTATACAAATGCCCTCACAGTGCCAGGTATACAAATGCCCCCACAGTGCCAGATCCACAAATGCCCCCTCAGTGCCAGATCCACAAATGCCCCCTCAGTGCCAGATCCACAAATGCCCCCTCAGTGCCAGGTATATAAATGCCCCCCTCAGTGCCAGGTATACAAATGCCCCCTCAGTGCCAGGTATACAAATGCCCCCACAGTGCCAGGTATACAAATGCCCCCACAGTGCCAGGTATACAAATGCCCCCACAGTGCCAGATCCACAAATGCCCCCTCAGTGCCAGATCCGCAAATGCCCCCTCAGTGCCAGGTATACAAATGTCCCCTCAGTGCCAGGTATACAAATGCCCCCACAGTGCCAGACTGCCAGGTATACAAATGTTTAATTTAATGAAAGTAGTGAGGATGGCGGGCAGACTTCAGTGGTGATGTGGGTGCGGGCGGGCTCCAGCGGTGGTGTGGGGTGCGGACGGGCTCCAGCGGTGGTGTGGGGTGTGGGCGGGCTCCAGCGGTGGTCTGGCCGATGGCCTCCAGCGGCGGTGTGGGGTGCGGGCAGGCTCCAGAGGCGGTGCAGGCGGGCTCCAGTGGTGGTCTGGCCGGTGGGCTCCAGCTGTGGTCTGGCGGTGCGGGCAGGCTCCAGCGTTGGTGTTGCGGGCGGGAGGGAGAGCGGGCGGGAGGGCGGCTACACGTGGACACTGACGTAGTAGTGCTGCTGATTACTAGGCTGGCCACTCCTCCTCGCCCCTGCTGCTTCTCTGTGCTGGCTCGAGGCTGCACGCAGTGCACACTGCTGTGCAAATAAAAAAAAATTAAATACTTCCGGGTCTGTGGAGAAGTGGCGGTATAGCATACCGTCGTATACCGCCCCACTTCGACCACTGGGCTTACACATATTAGTAAGGGAGTGTCTACAGATATTAAGCATTCTAATACACTAACATCACAATTCCCTTTCATTGTAATACCACTGCAATAACACAGGGAGTGTTACTTTGTTTCCTTATTCACTTACAGATGTAACTAGATTTACATATGTGTCCACATACTGTACACCTACTGTATCCTCAAATTGCACCAAATAGCCCCTTTTGGTGCATTACGACTTAGCCACAGTGGCGGATCCAGGGGAGGGGGTGATCAGGGTGCATATCCCACATAACACACACCTACACCTTCTCCATAGGTGACCTCCCTCTCCTCCCTGGTGCATCATCTCCTCCCCGGGATCCGAGCTCTCAGCATTGACAGTGTAGAATGGTATGCACTGAGTGAGGAGGCAGAGCCGGCTAAGAGTTCAGCCTCGGAGAGGAGATGGAGGTCAGATCCTACCGAAGTACCTTGGAGAAGGTATACTTTACTGTTGCCCTGATCGCCCCACCCCCATTCCACCCTTCCTGTATCAGTCACTGCTTTTGTGTGCGAGTCAACTACAGTGTGTTAAAAAGATAAAGGTCGGAAGTCAGATTCATGTGCCATACCTCCTGCCACATAACAATTCCTTAGCTACAACAGTAGTAATTTAATGTGCCTGTTACGTAATGAGTGACTCTGTAAGGAACTACAGTACAATGTGAATAAGATGCAAAATTAAGGAAAAGTGCAAAGTAAGGGGATCGCCATCCATGGTGTAGCATCTAAGTCATACCCAGGCCCGGCTATAGGGTAGTAACGGGGGGATTCTTGTACCTGGCCCCCGAGATTCTGAGGGGCCCCTGCCTCTCATGAATCTCAAAAGTCCAGTTGATGTGTCCCACTTGCCTGTAAAGCGGCACTGCTGTTCTGCTGTACTCAGCACAGGGTGCATGGCACATAGGCAGCTGCAGAAACCTGGTGCATGACCTGCACATTAAAGGGTTGTTGTTTGGGGGTTTTTTTGGCGCGACATCTTGATGTCACTCTGCTGGATTGAAGAGGAGCAAAGGCACCCACAGCTGTGAATAGGAGCAGTGCAGCAGTTGATATGAGGTAATTGTGGGCTAGACTAAGAAACACAAGCTCGGGCTGGAGGGGGCTGGAGATGAATTGTAAAGGGGATGAATCTGAAAACACAGGGCTAGGGAGACACAATGGGATTTGCTGGAGAGACACAGGATAATAGGGCTGATACAAGATGGAGACATGAGGTTGAGAGACACGGGGGGGTGAGGCTGGAATACAAGCGGGTTGGGGATGAGGCTGAGACATACAGGGAGTGGGGATGAGGCTGACAGATACATGGTGGGGATGAGGCTAAGGGACACAGGGTGGGGAATGAGGCTGAGAAATACAGGGGATGAGGGATTAGGCTGAGAGATACATGGTGGGGATGAGGCTGAGAGACACAGGGTGGGGAATGAGGCTGAGGGGCACATGGTGGGGAAGGAGACTGAGATACACAGGGGTATGAGGCTAAGAGACACATGGGAGATGAGTGGGTTTTGAGTATGATAATCCAAGTCAGTACAGGGCTGTATATGTATCCATTTAGAGTAATAAGAGATATTGTGTTTCTGTTGACACTTTGAACTCACCACTCAGAGTAGCTGGTCTGTTTAAACTGCATCTGCAGCGTTGTTGACATATACAGCAGCCGGACAGGTGGATAGCCGCCAGCGGAGAAGAGAGTATGGCAATTGACGGCTCCGTGAAGTAGATATTGGCTCCGTGCAGTGGCTGCTATATCGATCTCCGTATTGGGGCTCCAGAGGCAGCGTGGCAGCCCGTAGCCACTTCTTATAGCTTACTTGGCTAGCAGCATTAGCAGAGGGTGGCTCACTATGTGAAAGAGTAGTTCAGCATGGATCAGGAGATCCGGTAGTCGCGGCTCACAAATTACTACGTGATGGTAATTCAACGGAGAGTGGAGAGACGCTGTAATTCTACGGAGAGTGGATATTCCTAGTGGGATACAGTATATTGTGGACACAGCGGCGGGACCGCCTTGACGTGTTTCTCCACTGTATATAAAGCCCCAAAGTATAAAGTTAATTATGAAAACGAACACAGTGACAGGCGTGGTCCTGGGCAATAATAATACACTTTTCTTCCCAAACTGGTAAGCGCTTTTCCATAAATTAGTGTAAGTCTCCTTTTAATTTAGAAACAGACTGATTGTCCCATAACTGTCCCAAACACTCCCTGTGAATGTTTTGACCAGGGCCCCAGGCTTATACTATATGGTGTAGGAAGGTACTCACTCAGTCTCAGCGTATTTACTGGTTGCTCAAGTCTCCCACACACTGCTGCATCTAGCTGTGAGTTCTCTCTCTGTGTACAGGGCCTCCCACTCTGCACCAGCTGCACGCTGATACAGGGGTATCCCCTTTTCTGCTCCGTACCTCTGGGGCTGATCTCCTATGGTCACGTTGACACTGCTGCTATCAAGGACCGCGGGACATGGAGCACTCAGGACGCCGTCACCCTTCTCCTGGCACGCTGTCCCCTTCATTCTGCCACCGGGTACTGCTGACGCTCCGCACTCTATCACCTCTCCCTGAGTCATGCTGCTGTGCACTTAGGACGCGGGACCTTGCTCTCTAATCCCACTCTGTCAGAGGCGCTGTAACGACACTCTGTCGGAGGTGCTGTAATCACAGTCTGTCTGAGGCTGCATCCGTTCTGGCTCCATGTGCATCACCAGTACTGGCTGCTGTGATCCTTTCAGCATTCCATGTGGGTCCTCTCTGAGTCTGCAGGCATGAGCAGGGGCATATATCAGCTACCTTTGTCTGGGCCAACATTCCACATCCAGGGCTCCCGCTCTTGGAGGAGCCAATCAGGTGCAAGCAAGGAGACCTGTGCATGTTCAGCAGTATAACACTCTCAGCTGCATTAACCCATGCTGTTCCTGTAGTTTCTCCTAGGGAAAAGGCTGTGCTGGGTTATGTACAGGCCGCCCCAGCAATTCTCAAGCAGACATGCTGTGACTTGTAGTTCCTCAATTTCTGGGGTACTACATATATATTAAATTAAACATCCATAGTTATGACATACTAAAAGACTGTTATGTATTTTAGAGATGTGTTCAGATTCCATACTGTGATATTTCATGGATCCATTTTAAAAATAATAAAATCAGTGTTGTAATTAATTAACACCTATATTATCATATGTGAAAATTCACATCACAATCACAGACTTAATACATTAAAAAAAAAAATTCATAAAGGTGTAAAGTACACAGAACATAATAACATTGCTTTGCTACTCTGCAAGCAGTTCTGATACATATAGTAGCCAGGAAGAAACAAAACCGAAATACTTTGATGACCTGCAATCCCAGGTGTAATTAGTGTAAGATCATGATACCTATAGTTAACTCAAGGCTACTCTAGCTACATCTTGAAAGTAAAATAAACGAAGAACCAAAATTCTATAACCACGGATGAAGTGTGACGTGTGCAAACCACTAAAATAACTACTACTGTATATAACAATGGAGACATACTGTAGGTTTGGCAGACAAACTGTTGGCTCATTTATTAAGTCAACTTATATATTTATTTAATTAAGGGAAAGTATGGTGGCAAAGAAAGGATGGCCAAACTCAGCTCAATCAACAATTATTATTAGTATTATTATTAGTATTATTATCCTTTATTTATGTGGCGCCACAAGGGATCCGCAGTGCCCAGTTACAGAGCACATAAACAAATAGGCAAAACAAGAAAACAGTAACTTACAGTACAAGACAAGTAGAGGGTATAGTAACATAGTTGCATCAGCAGACAACACTGAAATCACTAATAGGGTAGCAGAAAACCGAGGGATATGGTGTTGTTAAACGGAGTATGGAGTAGAAGATGGTAAAAGTAAGAGAAGGGGAGAGGGCACTGCTCATGAGAGCAATCATTCTAAAGGATGCCTAATTAGAACCAGCAACATGCATCGCAGGTGGATACTGCCCAAGGTGCACAAACACAACTACAAACCCCAATAACAACAAAGGTATCCACTCAAACATCTAGCTTGACTACACGCCCATTTGAATGGGTTGGGTTTGGGTGATCCGCCGGTCACCCTACCGATGCCGTGATCCCGATCTTTAGATTGCCGGCAGGGGCCGAGCGCAACGAAGCACCTTGCGGGCTTGCTGCACTTGCTACACAGCAGGCTCGTGGCTCGCTGTGCTTGCCACAGGTTCTGTTCCTACTCTATGGGTGTCGTGGACACCCACGAGTAGAAATAGTCCCAGTCTCAGAACCGGCGTCGGTATAGTGACCGTCGGTCACATAACTACATCCAGCTTGAATGATGACACTGCCACCTGTTAGGGTGGTACAGCCAACTAGCAGTCAACAAAGGGAGTGCACCTAAACTAAATATTTGCTTCCAGGCTGAGGACCTGACGTTCTTTCCCAACCCAAAATAACTAACACTAAACCACCAACCAAAACATGTTCAAAGGGAAGGGAGGGTGGGACGAATAAAAATACAGAGGCTTTGGTCTGTAGAATCATCTACTTATATAAACTTTCACAAAAAACACGCACCCTACTATAACATAGGCTACCAAGAAGATTGATTTGCACTAATGCCACCCCCATCCTAGAAGTATAAACCAGCTATTTTATGTCAATCACTCGGTTTCTCTACACATAAGTCAGAATGCCTTAATATATAAGGATCAAGTCATTCTTTAAATATACAGTAGATATACTGCAGATAAGTCAGAATGCTGTCACATTTTGTATGTAAATTATCCATGCTTATTTCAAACATATTATTTGGCATATACTAACATCCAACAGTATTTTTACTAACTTTTAATAGCGGTGGAAGTCCTTATCAGCACATACCATTTGTCTTGGAGATTATACAGAAGTGAGGCATACCTAGCCAAAAAAGGAAGTCCAAGCAAATGATGTGAATCAATCACGACAACTATTTTTAAGTAATTTTTCTTTCTTTTTTTAATTCTGTTTTTATTGAAAATTCCAAATGTAAACAATCATCGCAAACATTTCACTCCATCATTAAAGTAAAGGTACAAAGCAGTGAACAATCCGGAGAGAAATCAAAGACTGGTCAATGAGATACATCACATACGTGGTATAATTTAAAGAACCCATATAGGGAAAAACAAGAACTCCATAGAAACACGAGAAGAATAAGAAAGAAGACGGAAGGAAGAGATCTACCATCAAGAAAAAGATAATCTCCAGATCAGTAATTATAAAGGAAAGCATATGTAAAGTCAAAAGACCTTAAGACTTGGATTACTTGTCTGGTGGGATTGCGAACATGTAGGTTTTACAAGAGGCCAATTTATATTCCAGCCAGGGGAGCCAGGTGCTAGTGAAATCAGACAGTTTTTCTGTTGAGGATATTAAGATATCTTCCATTGACATAAAATAATCCATTTTGTAGAACCAATCTTTGTGTGGGGGGTTTAGGGGAGTTGCAGAGTACCAGGAATACTGAGTGTGCTGCATTACTAAGGTGGCAGAGTAAAGAATTTCCTGTACTTTACCATCGACTGAGTAACCAGATGGCAGGGTCCAAGAGTATGCTGGTCCCTAAAATTTGCAGGGATATGGTTATATTGTCAGCCCAAGAGTTGGATAAGCAGGGGCAATCCCACCAAACATGAACACAGAGTATCTAAGGCTGAGGTACACCTCCAACAGTAGCCAGAGGTGAAGGTAAACATGAAGTGGAGTAAGGAAGGGTGTCTTTACCATCGCATTAGTATCTTGTCTAATTCACAGTAGAGCAAATAGAGCTAGAGTAGGTCTTGAAAAAAGTATTTTTCCATTCCTGGTCAGATAAAAAGAGGCCCAGGTCTTCTTCCCAAGCACTGGCAATGGAGGTAGTTTGGTTAACCTGTAAAAGTTTGTAAAGCACAGATATTGTGTGAAAAGGTGATTGGGGCGAGGCACAACATTTCTCAAAAAATGTAAGCTCCCTCCTAGCAAGGGCTGCCTTCTTGGCTGTAGTTAGCTAATGTCAAACTTGTAGGAACGTCCAGAAATCTGAGTGGGGATATCCCATTTATTTCTAATCTTCGGGAATTGTTTAATACTGGAATCAGTCTCCAACTGGCCTACACTGAAGAGACCCACAGAAGTCCAACTAGGAAAGTGTGTAGGATTAAAGACTGGTTAGAACTTGGGGTTGACCAAGAAGGAGGTAAGAGGGCTAAAGGCAGAAGATATGAAAGGGAAGCATCTCAGAACTTTCCAAAGAGAGAGTGTAGGTGATATCATTGGATAAGGAGAAATTTTGGGCAAAGCGGGCAGCCAATGCACAATTTCAGTGTGTTGATTCATGAGAAAAACCTTCTAGTGCAACCCACTGTTTTATGTCACAACTTCTGGTCCATTCAAGTACCCTATTGAGGGCTATGGCGTAGTAATATATATTAATGTCCGGTAATTGGAGGCTGCCCATCTGCTTCGGGCATGATAGAATGTCACAACTAATTCTGGATCTTTTCTTGGAACAAATAAATCAGGAGGGAAAAGGAACGGAACCAGAATTCGGGCGCAGCTATCGGTAGGACCTGGAGACATAAAGCAGTTTGGGAAGCATGTTCATTTTGACCACATTTACTTTCCTTAGCCAGGAAACCTGCATCAGATACCAGTGATAATAATTAGAGATGAGCGGGTTCGGTTTCTCTGAATCCGAACCCGCACGAACTTCATGTTTTTTTTCACGGGTCCGAGCGACTCGGATCTTCCCGCCTTGCTCGGTTAACCCGAGCGCGCCCGAACGTCATCATGACGCTGTCGGATTCTCGCGAGACTCGGATTCTATATAAGGAGCCGCGCGTCGCCGCCATTTTCACACGTGCATTGAGATTGGTAGGGAGAGGACGTGGCTGGCGTCCTCTCCATTTAGATTAGGAGAGAGAGAGAGAGATTGACCTGAGGCTGATACTGTAGAAGAGAGTGCAGAGTTTAGTGACTGACCACAGTGACCACCAGCAGTGCAGTTGTTTTATTTAATATATCCGTTCTCTGCCTGAAAAAAACGGTACACACAGTGACTCAGTCACATACCATATCTGTGTGCACTGCTCAGCCCAGTGTGCTGCATGCCTGCATCATCTATGTATATATTATATATCTGACTGTGCTCAGCTCACACAGCTTATAATTGTGGGGGAGACTGGGGAGCACTGCAGTGCCAGTTATAGGTTATAGCAGGAGCCAGGAGTACAAGACAGTCACATACCATATCTGTGTGCACTGCTCAGCCCAGTGTGCTGCATCATCTATGTATATATTATATATCTGACTGTGCTCAGCTCACACAGCTTATAATTGTGGGGGAGACTGGGGAGCACTGCAGTGCCAGTTATAGGTTATAGCAGGAGCCAGGAGTACATATTATATTAAAATTAAACAGTGCACACTTTTGCTGCAGGAGTGCCACTGCCAGTGTGACTGACCAGTGACCTGACCACACTGACCACCAGTATAGTTAGTAGTATACTATATTGTGATTGCCTGAAAAAGTTAAACACTCGTCGTGTGACTTCACTTGTGTGGTGTTTTTTTTTTTATTCTATAAAAAACTCATTCTGCTGACAGACAGTGTCCAGCAGGTCCGTCATTATATAATATATATACCTGTCCGGCTGCAGTAGTGATATATATATATTTTTTATATCATTATTTATCATCCAGTCGCAGCAGACACAGTACGGTAGTTCACGGCTGTAGCTACCTCTGTGTCGGCACTCGGCAGTCCATCCATAATTGTATACCACCTACCCGTGGTTTTTTTTTCTTTCTTCTTTATACATACATACTACTACATCTCTTTATCAACCAGTCTATATTAGCAGCAGACACAGTACAGTACGGTAGTTCACGGCTGTGGCTACCTCTGTGTCGGCACTCGGCAGTCCGTCCATAATTGTATACCACCTAACCGTGGTTTTTTTTTCTTTCTTCTTTATACATACATACTACGACATCTCTTTATCAACCAGTCTATATTAGCAGCAGACACAGTACAGTATGGTAGTTCACGGCTGTGGCTACCTCTGTGTCGGCACTCGGCAGTCCGTCCATAATTGTATACCACCTAACCGTGGTTTTTTTTTCTTTCTTCTTCATACATACATACTACGACATCTCTTTATCAACCAGTCTATATTAGCAGCAGACACAGTACAGTACGGTAGTTCACGGCTGTGGCTACCTCTGTGTCGGCACTCGGCAGTCCGTCCATAATTGTATACCACCTAACCGTGGTTTTTTTTTCTTTCTTCTTCATACATACATACTACGACATCTCTTTATCAACCAGTCTATATTAGCAGCAGACACAGTACAGTACGGTAGTTCACGGCTGTGGCTACCTCTGTGTCGGCACTCGGCAGTCCGTCCATAATTGTATACCATCTAACCGTGGTTTTTTTTCTTTCTTCTTTATACATACATACTACGACATCTCTTTATCAACCAGTCTATATTAGCAGCAGACACAGTACAGTACGGTAGTTCACGGCTGTGGCTACCTCTGTGTCGGCACTCGGCAGTCCGTCCATAATTGTATACCACCTAACCGTGGTTTTTTTTTTCTTTCTTCTTCATACATACATACTACGACATCTCTTTATCAACCAGTCTATATTAGCAGCAGACACAGTACAGTACGGTAGTTCACGGCTGTGGCTACCTCTGTGTCGGCACTCGGCAGTCCGTCCATAATTGTATACCACCTACCCGTGGTTTTTTTTTTCTTTCTTCTTTATACATACATACTACTACATCTCTTTATCAACCAGTCTATATTAGCAGCAGACACAGTACAGTACGGTAGTTCACGGCTGTGGCTACCTCTGTGTCGGCACTCGGCAGTCCGTCCATAATTGTATACCACCTAACCGTGGTTTTTTTTTCTTTCTTCTTCATACATACATACTACGACATCTCTTTATCAACCAGTCTATATTAGCAGCAGACACAGTACGGTAGTTCACGGCTGTAGCTACCTCTGTGTCGGCACTCGGCAGTCCGTCCATAATTGTATACTAGTATCCATCCATCTCCATTGTTTACCTGAGGTGCCTTTTAGTTGTGCCTATTAAAATATGGAGAACAAAAATGTTGAGGTTCCAAAATTAGGGAAAGATCAAGATCCACTTCCACCTCGTGCTGAAGCTGCTGCCACTAGTCATGGCCGAGACGATGAAATGCCAGCAACGTCGTCTGCCAAGGCCGATGCCCAATGTCATAGTACAGAGCATGTCAAATCCAAAACACCAAATATCAGTAAAAAAAGGACTCCAAAACCTAAAATAAAATTGTCGGAGGAGAAGCGTAAACTTGCCAATATGCCATTTACCACACGGAGTGGCAAGGAACGGCTGAGGCCCTGGCCTATGTTCATGGCTAGTGGTTCAGCTTCACATGAGGATGGAGGCACTCAGCCTCTCGCTAGAAAAATGAAAAGACTCAAGCTGGCAAAAGCAGTAGCACCGCAAAGAACTGTGCGTTCTTCGAAATCCCAAATCCACAAGGAGAGTCCAATTGTGTCGGTTGCGATGCCTGACCTTCCCAACACTGGACGTGAAGAGCATGCGCCTTCCACCATTTGCACGCCCCCTGCAAGTGCTGGAAGGAGCACCCGCAGTCCAGTTCCTGATAGTCAGATTGAAGATGTCAGTGTTGAAGTACACCAGGATGAGGAGGATATGGGTGTTGCTGGCGCTGGGGAGGAAATTGACCAGGAGGATTCTGATGGTGAGGTGGTTTGTTTAAGTCAGGCACCCGGGGAGACACCTGTTGTCCGTGGGAGGAATATGGCCGTTGACATGCCTGGTGAAAATACCAAAAAAATCAGCTCTTCGGTGTGGAACTATTTCAACAGAAATGCGGACAACAGGTGTCAAGCCGTGTGTTCCCTTTGTCAAGCTGTAATAAGTAGGGGTAAGGACGTTAACCACCTCGGAACATCCTCCCTTATACGTCACCTGCAGCGCATTCATAATAAGTCAGTGACAAGTTCAAAAACTTTGGGTGACAGCGGAAGCAGTCCACTGACCAGTAAATCCCTTCCTCTTGTAACCAAGCTCACGCAAACCACCCCACCAACTCCCTCAGTGTCAATTTCCTCCTTCCCCAGGAATGCCAATAGTCATGCAGGCAATGTCACTGGCAATTCTGACGAGTCCTCTCCTGCCTGGGATTCCTCCGATGCATCCTTGCGTGTAACGCCTACTGCTGCTGGCGCTGCTGTTGTTGCTGCTGGGAGTCGATGGTCATCCCAGAGGGGAAGTCGTAAGACCACTTTTACTACTTCCACCAAGCAATTGACTGTCCAACAGTCCTTTGCGAGGAAGATGAAATATCACAGCAGTCATCCTACTGCAAAGCGGATAACTGAGGCCTTGGCATCCTGGGTGGTGAGAACCGTGGTTCCGGTATCCATCATTACTGCAGAGCCAACTAGAGACTTGTTGGAGGTACTGTGTCCCCGGTACCAAATACCATCTAGGTTCCATTTCTCTAGGCAGGCGATACCGAAAATTTACACAGACTTCAGAAAAAGAGTCACCAGTGTCCTAAAAAATGCAGCTGTACCCAATGTCCACTTAACCACGGACATGTGGACAAGTGGAGCAGGGCAGGGTCAGGACTATATGACTGTGACAGCCCACTGGGTAGATGTATGGACTCCCGCCGCAAGAACAGCAGCGGCGGCACCAGTAGCAGCATCTCGCAAACGCCAACTCTTTCCTAGGCAGGCTACGCTTTGTATCACCGCTTTCCAGAATACGCACACAGCTGAAAACCTCTTACGGCAACTGAGGAAGATCATCGCGGAATGGCTTACCCCAATTGGACTCTCCTGTGGATTTGTGGCATCGGACAACGCCAGCAATATTGTGTGTGCATTAAATATGGGCAAATTCCAGCACGTCCCATGTTTTGCACATACCTTGAATTTGGTGGTGCAGAATTATTTAAAAAACGACAGGGGCGTGCAAGAGATGCTGTCGGTGGCCAGAAAAATTGCGGGACACTTTCGGCGTACAGGCACCACGTACAGAAGACTGGAGCACCACCAAAAACTACTGAACCTGCCCTGCCATCATCTGAAGCAAGAAGTGGTAACGAGGTGGAATTCAACCCTCTATATGCTTCAGAGGTTGGAGGAGCAGCAAAAGGCCATTCAAGCCTATACAATTGAGCACGATATAGGAGGTGGAATGCACCTGTCTCAAGCGCAGTGGAGAATGATTTCAACGTTGTGCAAGGTTCTGATGCCCTTTGAACTTGCCACACGTGAAGTCAGTTCAGACACTGCCAGCCTGAGTCAGGTCATTCCCCTCATCAGGCTTTTGCAGAAGAAGCTGGAGACATTGAAGGAGGAGCTAACACGGAGCGATTCCGCTAGGCATGTGGGACTTGTGGATGGAGCCCTTAATTCGCTTAACAAGGATTCACGGGTGGTCAATCTGTTGAAATCAGAGCACTACATTTTGGCCACCGTGCTCGATCCTAGATTTAAAGCCTACCTTGGATCTCTCTTTCCGGCAGACACAAGTCTGCTGGGGTTGAAAGACCTGCTGGTGAGAAAATTGTCAAGTCAAGCGGAACGCGACCTGTCAACATCTCCTCCTTCACATTCTCCCGCAACTGGGGGTGCGAGGAAAAGGCTCAGAATTCCGAGCCCACCCGCTGGCGGTGATGCAGGGCAGTCTGGAGCGACTGCTGATGCTGACATCTGGTCCGGACTGAAGGACCTGACAACGATTACGGACATGTCGTCTACTGTCACTGCATATGATTCTCTCACCATTGAAAGAATGGTGGAGGATTATATGAGTGACCGCATCCAAGTAGGCACGTCACACAGTCCATACTTATACTGGCAGGAAAAAGAGGCAATTTGGAGGCCATTGCACAAACTGGCTTTATTCTACCTAAGTTGCCCTCCCACAAGTGTGTACTCCGAAAGAGTGTTTAGTGCCGCCGCTCACCTTGTCAGCAATCGGCGTACGAGGTTACATCCAGAAAATGTGGAGAAGATGATGTTCATTAAAATGAATTATAATCAATTCCTCCGCGGAGACATTGACCAGCAGCAATTGCCTCCACAAAGTACACAGGGAGCTGAGATGGTGGATTCCAGTGGGGACGAATTGATAATCTGTGAGGAGGGGGATGTACACGGTGATATATCGGAGGGTGATGATGAGGTGGACATCTTGCCTCTGTAGAGCCAGTTTGTGCAAGGAGAGATTAATTGCTTCTTTTTTGGGGGGGGTCCAAACCAACCCGTCATATCAGTCACAGTCGTGTGGCAGACCCTGTCACTGAAATGATGGGTTGGTTAAAGTGTGCATGTCCTGTTTTGTTTATACAACATAAGGGTGGGTGGGAGGGCCCAAGGACAATTCCATCTTGCACCTCTTTTTTCTTTTATTTTTCTTTGCGTCATGTGCTGTTTGGGGAGGGTTTTTTGGAAGGGACATCCTGCGTGACACTGCAGTGCCACTCCTAAATGGGCCCGGTGTTTGTGTCGGCCACTAGGGTCGCTAATCTTACTCACACAGTCAGCTACCTCATTGCGCCTCTTTTTTTCTTTGCGTCATGTGCTGATTGGGGAGGGTTTTTTGGAAGGGACATCTTGCGTGACACTGCAGTGCCACTCCTAAATGGGCCCGGTGTTTGTGTCGGCCACTAGGGTCGCTAATCTTACTCACACAGTCAGCTACCTCATTGCGCCTCTTTTTTTCTTTGCGTCATGTGCTGATTGGGGAGGGTTTTTTGGAAGGGACATCCTGCGTGACACTGCAGTGCCACTCCTAAATGGGCCCGGTGTTTGTGTCGGCCACTAGGGTCGCTAATCTTACTCACACAGTCAGCTACCTCATTGCGCCTCTTTTTTTCTTTGCGTCATGTGCTGATTGGGGAGGGTTTTTTGGAAGGGACATCCTGCGTGACACTGCAGTGCCACTCCTAAATGGGCCCGGTGTTTGTGTCGGCCACTAGGGTCGCTAATCTTACTCACACAGTCAGCTACCTCATTGCGCCTCTTTTTTTCTTTGCGTCATGTGCTGATTGGGGAGGGTTTTTTGGAAGGGACATCCTGCGTGACACTGCAGTGCCACTCCTAAATGGGCCCGGTGTTTGTGTCGGCCACTAGGGTCGCTAATCTTACTCACACAGTCAGCTACCTCATTGCGCCTCTTTTTTTCTTTGCGTCATGTGCTGATTGGGGAGGGTTTTTTGGAAGGGACATCCTGCGTGACACTGCAGTGCCACTCCTAAATGGGCCCGGTGTTTGTGTCGGCCACTAGGGTCGCTAATCTTACTCACACAGTCAGCTACCTCATTGCGCCTCTTTTTTTCTTTGCGTCATGTGCTGATTGGGGAGGGTTTTTTGGAAGGGACATCCTGCGTGACACTGCAGTGCCACTCCTAAATGGGCCCGGTGTTTGTGTCGGCCACTAGGGTCGCTAATCTTACTCACACAGTCAGCTACCTCATTGCGCCTCTTTTTTTCTTTGCGTCATGTGCTGATTGGGGAGGGTTTTTTGGAAGGGACATCCTGCGTGACACTGCAGTGCCACTCCTAAATGGGCCCGGTGTTTGTGTCGGCCACTAGGGTCGCTAATCTTACTCACACAGTCAGCTACCTCATTGCGCCTCTTTTTTTCTTTGCGTCATGTGCTGATTGGGGAGGGTTTTTTGGAAGGGACATCCTGCGTGACACTGCAGTGCCACTCCTAAATGGGCCCGGTGTTTGTGTCGGCCACTAGGGTCGCTTATCTTACTCACACAGTCAGCTACCTCATTGCGCCTCTTTTTTTCTTTGCGTCATGTGCTGATTGGGGAGGGTTTTTTGGAAGGGACATCCTGCGTGACACTGCAGTGCCACTCCTAGATGGGCCAGGTGTTTGTGTCGGCCACTAGTGTCGCTTAGCTTAGTCATCCAGCGACCTTGGTGCAAATTTTAGGACTAAAAATAATATTGTGAGGTGTGAGGTATTCAGAATAGACTGAAAATGAGTGGAAATTATGGTTTTTGAGGTTAATAATAATATGGGATCAAAATGACCCCAAAATTCTATGATTTAAGCTGTTTTTTAGTGTTTTTTTAAAAAAACACCCGAATCCAAAACACACCCGAATCCGACAAAAAAAATTCGGTGAGGTTTTGCCAAAACGCGGTCGAACCCAAAACACGGCCGCGGAACCGAACCCAAAACCAAAACACAAAACCCGAAAAATTTCAGGCGCTCATCTCTAATAATAATCTGAGTGAATAGCATAAAGAAGGGGAGTGAAGTTTGCATGGAATATTTGTGAGAGTCCTAGTCAGCATAATCCCAATGTATGTAACATAGTAACACAGTAACATAGTTAATGAGGTTGAAAAAAGACAAATTGTCCATTGAGTTCAATCTGTATTATAATTCTTACACTATTCTGTATGTAACTCTGGTTAACTATAATGACCCAGATGAAGTTATTTTATTAGTCTAACTAACAACTATAATTCATGCTGCATCTAAAATACATTCATTTTAAATGCTATATCCTTGGATATCTTTTAAATTAGAAATGTATGTAATCCACTGTTAAACTTATTGACTGAGTCCACCATTACTACCTTCTCTGGCAGAGAATTCCAAAATCCTTACTGCTCTTACTGTGAAGAACCCTTTCCTTAATTGGGTATGAAATGTTCTCACCTCTAACCTCAGAGGATGTCTGTGTGTCCTGTGTAGAGATTTTAAGTAAACAAATCATCTGATAACTCCATGTATTGTCCCTTTATATATTTATAAATATTAATAATGCCTCCTTTTAGACGCCTCTTTTCTCACGTAAACATATCTAACCTAGTAAGCCTTTCCTCATAATCCAGTGCCTCTAGCCCCTTAATCAATTTTGTGGTTCGCCTCTGAACCCTTTCAAGTTCCAAGATATCTTTTTATAGTGCGGTACCCAGAACTGTGCACAATATTCAAAGTGTGGCCGCACCAATTATTTATACAGTGGCAAGATAACACTCTCACCCCTTGTCTCAATATCTCGTTTTATGCATGCTAACACCTTATTTGACTACGTTGCTGCACTTTGGCATTGGGTACTGCTACTAAGGGGTACATTTACTAAGCAGTGATAAGAGCGGAGAAGTGAGCCAATGGAGAAGTTTCCCCATCAACCAATCAGCAGCTGTGTATAATTTTATAGTATGCAAATTATAGATGTTACTTCAGTGCTGATTGGTTGCCATGGGCACTTCTCCACTGGCTCGCTTCTCCGCTCTTATCACTGCTTAGTAAATGTACCCCTTAGTCCAGAGGTTCCCAAACTGTGTGCCATGGCTCCCTGGGGTGTCTCGGGACACTTGCAGGGGTGCCCTGGGTTGGTGGTCCAGGACCAATTCAAATTATTCATGGTCAATATAATAGGCAAAACCAGTGCTGGTGGCTGCCAGTCAAAAAATATGTGGCCAAACAGAAGCAAATCTTGTCCCTCACCACACAACTGACCCTAAGGATGACTTAATGTAATATTTCTTTCTAAATTTGTCAATAAGAAATTTTTGGCCTAGGGGTGCCGTGAAAAAAATTCTGATATTCTAGGGCGCCGTGATTCAAAAAAGTTTGGAAACCACTGCCTTAGTCTATTATCAATGAGCACCCCCAAATCTTTTTCAACTACCATTTCCTCTACATTTTCCCCATTTAATTTATAGGTAGCATGTTTATTTATAGTCCCAAAGTTTATAACTTTAAATTTTTCTATATTAAACCTCATTCTCCATTTATCTTGCCAAATTTCCAGTTTAAATAAGTAATATGGATGGAGTGCAAGGCGAACAGAAAGGCATGTTGAAGACTTAATACTAGAGATGAGCGGGTTCGGTTTCTCTGAATCCGAACCCGCCCGAACTTCATGGTTTTTTTCACGGGTCTGAGCAGACTCGGATCCTCCCGCCTTGCTCGGTTAACCCGAGCGCGCCCGAACGTCATCATGACTCTGTCGGATTCTCGCGAGACTCGGATTCTATATAAGGAGCCGCGCGTCGCCGCCATTTTCACACGTGCATTGAGATTGATAGTGAGAGGACGTGGCTGGCGTCCTCTCCATTTAGATTATAAGAGAGAGAGATTTACTGGAGCTTAGGACTAGGAGGAGTACTGTAGAAGTGTAGAGAGTGCAGAGAGTTTACTAGTGAGTGACCACCAGACAGTGCAGTTTATTTAATATATCCGTTCTCTGCCTGAAAAAAGCGATACACACAGTGACTCAGTCACATACCATATCTGTGTGCACTGCTCAGGCTCAGCCCAGTGTGCTGCATCATCTATATATATTATATATCTGTCTGACTGCTCAGCTCACACAGCTTATAATTGTGGGGGAGACTGGGGAGCACTGCAGTGCCAGTTATAGGTTATAGCAGGAGCCAGGAGTACATAATATTATATAGTGAGTGACCACCAGACAGTGCAGTTTATTTAATATATCCGTTCTCTGCCTGAAAAAAGCGATACACACAGTGACTCAGTCACATACCATATCTGTGTGCACTGCTCAGGCTCAGCCCAGTGTGCTGCATCATCTATATATATTATATATCTGTCTGACTGCTCAGCTCACACAGCTTATAATTGTGGGGGAGACTGGGGAGCACTGCAGTGCCAGTTATAGGTTATAGCAGGAGCCAGGAGTACATAATATTATATTAAAATTAAACAGTGCACACTTTTGCTGCAGGAGTGCCACTGCCAGTGTGACTGACCAGTGACCTGACCACACTGACCACCAGTATAGTTAGTAGTATACTTATATTGTGATTGCCTGAAAAAGTTAAACACTCGTCGTGTGACTTCACTTGTGTGTTGTTTTTTTTTTTATTCTATAAAAATAAAACTCATTCTGCTGACAGACAGTGTCCAGCAGGTCCGTCATTATATAATATATAATATATACCTGTCCGGCTGCAGTAGTGATATATATATATTTTTTATATCATTTATCATCCAGTCGCAGCAGACACAGTACGGTAGTTCACGGCTGTGGCTACCTCTGTGTCTGCACTCGGCAGGCAGTCCGTCCATAATTGTATACCACCTAACCGTGGTTTTTTTTTCTTCTTTATACATACATACTACTACGACATCTCTTTATCAACCAGTCTATATTAGCAGCAGACACAGTACAGTACGGTAGTTCACGGCTGTGGCTACCTCTGTGTCTGCACTCGGCAGGCAGTCCGTCCATAATTGTATACCACCTAACCGTGGGTTTTTTTTCTTTCTTCTTTATACATACATAGTTACATAGACATCTCTTTATCAACCAGTCTATATTAGCAGCAGACACAGTACAGTACGGTAGTTCACGGCTGTGGCTACCTCTGTGTCTGCACTCGGCAGGCAGTCCGTCCATAATTGTATACCACCTAACCGTGGTTTTTTTTTTCTTTCTTCTTTATACATACATAGTTACATAGACATCTCTTTATCAACCAGTCTATATTAGCAGCAGACACAGTACAGTACGGTAGTTCACGGCTGTGGCTACCTCTGTGTCAGCACTCGGCAGGCAGTCCGTCCATAATTGTATACCACCTAACCGTGGTTTTTTTTTCTTTCTTCTTTATACATACATAGTTACATAGACATCTCTTTATCAACCAGTCTATATTAGCAGCAGACACAGTACAGTACGGTAGTTCACGGCTGTGGCTACCTCTGTGTCTGCACTCGGCAGGCAGTCCGTCCATAATTGTATACCACCTAACCGTGGTTTTTTTTTCTTTCTTCTTTATACATACATAGTTACATAGACATCTCTTTATCAACCAGTCTATATTAGCAGCAGACACAGTACAGTACGGTAGTTCACGGCTGTGGCTACCTCTGTGTCTGCACTCGGCAGGCAGTCCGTCCATAATTGTATACCACCTAACCGTGGTTTTTTTTTCTTTCTTCTTTATACATACATAGTTACATAGACATCTCTTTATCAACCAGTCTATATTAGCAGCAGACACAGTACAGTACGGTAGTTCACGGCTGTGGCTACCTCTGTGTCTGCACTCGGCAGGCAGTCCGTCCATAATTGTATACCACCTAACCGTGGGTTTTTTTTCTTTCTTCTTTATACATACATACTACTACGACATCTCTTTATCAACCAGTCTATATTATTAGCAGCAGACACAGTACAGTACGGTAGTTCACGGCTGTGGCTACCTCTGTGTCTGCACTCGGCAGGCAGTCCGTCCATAATTGTATACCACCTAACCGTGGTTTTTTTTTCTTTCTTCTTTATACATACATAGTTACATAGACATCTCTTTATCAACCAGTCTATATTAGCAGCAGACACAGTACAGTACGGTAGTTCACGGCTGTGGCTACCTCTGTGTCTGCACTCGGCAGGCAGTCCATAATTGTATACTAGTATCCATCTCCATTGTTTACCTGAGGTGCCTTTTAGTTGTGCCTATTAAAATATGGAGAACAAAAATGTTGAGGTTCCAAAATTAGGGAAAGATCAAGATCCACTTCCACCTCGTGCTGAAGCTGCTGCCACTAGTCATGGCCGAGACGATGAAATGCCAGCAACGTCGTCTGCCAAGGCCGATGCCCAATGTCATAGTACAGAGCATGTCAAATCCAAAACACCAAATATCAGAAAAAAAAGGACTCCAAAACCTAAAATAAAATTGTCGGAGGAGAAGCGTAAACTTGCCAATATGCCATTTACGACACGGAGTGGCAAGGAACGGCTGAGGCCCTGGCCTATGTTCATGGCTAGTGGTTCAGCTTCACATGAGGATGGAAGCACTCAGCCTCTCGCTAGAAAAATGAAAAGACTCAAGCTGGCAAAAGCAGCACAGCAAAGAACTGTGCATTCTTCGAAATCCCAAATCCACAAGGAGAGTCCAATTGTGTCGGTTGCGATGCCTGACCTTCCCAACACTGGACGTGAAGAGCATGCGCCTTCCACCATTTGCACGCCCCCTGCAAGTGCTGGAAGGAGCACCTGCAGTCCAGTTCCTGATAGTCAGATTGAAGATGTCAGTGTTGAAGTACACCAGGATGAGGAGGATATGGGTGTTGCTGGCGCTGGGGAGGAAATTGACCAGGAGGATTCTGATGGTGAGGTGGTTTGTTTAAGTCAGGCACCCGGGGAGACACCTGTTGTCCGTGGGAGGAATATGGCCGTTGACATGCCAGGTGAAAATACCAAAAAAATCAGCTCTTCGGTGTGGAGGTATTTCACCAGAAATGCGGACAACAGGTGTCAAGCCGTGTGTTCCCTTTGTCAAGCTGTAATAAGTAGGGGTAAGGACGTTAACCACCTCGGAACATCCTCCCTTATACGTCACCTGCAGCGCATTCATAATAAGTCAGTGACAAGTTCAAAAACTTTGAGTGACAGCGGAAGCAGTCCACTGACCAGTAAATCCCTTCCTCTTGTAACCAAGCTCACGCAAACCACCCCACCAACTCCCTCAGTGTCAATTTCCTCCTTCCCCAGGAATGCCAATAGTCCTGCAGGCCATGTCACTGGCAATTCTGACGATTCCTCTCCTGCCTGGGATTCCTCCGATGCATCCTTGCGTGTAACGCCTACTGCTGCTGGCGCTGCTGTTGTTGCTGCTGGGAGTCGATGGTCATCCCAGAGGGGAAGTCGTAAGCCCACTTGTACTACTTCCAGTAAGCAATTGACTGTTCAACAGTCCTTTGCGAGGAAGATGAAATATCACAGCAGTCATCCTGCTGCAAAGCGGATAACTGAGGCCTTGACAACTATGTTGGTGTTAGACGTGCGTCCGGTATCCGCCGTTAGTTCACAGGGAACTAGACAATTTATTGAGGCAGTGTGCCCCCGTTACCAAATACCATCTAGGTTCCACTTCTCTAGGCAGGCGATACCGAGAATGTACACGGACGTCAGAAAAAGACTCACCAGTGTCCTAAAAAATGCAGTTGTACCCAATGTCCACTTAACCACGGACATGTGGACAAGTGGAGCAGGGCAGGGTCAGGACTATATGACTGTGACAGCCCACTGGGTAGATGTATGGACTCCCGCCGCAAGAACAGCAGCGGCGGCACCAGTAGCAGCATCTCGCAAACGCCAACTCTTTCCTAGGCAGGCTACGCTTTGTATCACCGCTTTCCAGAATACGCACACAGCTGAAAACCTCTTACGGCAACTGAGGAAGATCATCGCGGAATGGCTTACCCCAATTGGACTCTCCTGTGGATTTGTGGCATCGGACAACGCCAGCAATATTGTGTGTGCATTAAATATGGGCAAATTCCAGCACGTCCCATGTTTTGCACATACCTTGAATTTGGTGGTGCAGAATTTTTTAAAAAACGACAGGGGCGTGCAAGAGATGCTGTCGGTGGCCAGAAGAATTGCGGGACACTTTCGGCGTACAGGCACCACGTACAGAAGACTGGAGCACCACCAAAAACTACTGAACCTGCCCTGCCATCATCTGAAGCAAGAAGTGGTAACGAGGTGGAATTCAACCCTCTATATGCTTCAGAGGTTGGAGGAGCAGCAAAAGGCCATTCAAGCCTATACAATTGAGCACGATATAGTAGGTGGAATGCACCTGTCTCAAGCGCAGTGGAGAATGATTTCAACGTTGTGCAAGGTTCTGATGCCCTTTGAACTTGCCACACGTGAAGTCAGTTCAGACACTGCCAGCCTGAGTCAGGTCATTCCCCTCATCAGGCTTTTGCAGAAGAAGCTGGAGACATTGAAGGAGGAGCTAACACGGAGCGATTCCGCTAGGCATGTGGGACTTGTGGATGGAGCCCTTAATTCGCTTAACAAGGATTCACGGGTGGTCAATCTGTTGAAATCAGAGCACTACATTTTGGCCACCGTGCTCGATCCTAGATTTAAAGCCTACCTTGGATCTCTCTTTCCGGCAGACACAAGTCTGCTGGGGTTGAAAGACCTGCTGGTGACAAAATTGTCAAGTCAAGCGGAACGCGACCTGTCAACATCTCCTCCTTCACATTCTCCCGCAACTGGGGGTGCGAGGAAAAGGCTCAGAATTCCGAGCCCACCCGCTGGCGGTGATGCAGGGCAGTCTGGAGCGACTGCTGATGCTGACATCTGGTCCGGACTGAAGGACCTGACAACGATTACGGACATGTCGTCTACTGTCACTGCATATGATTCTCTCAACATTGATAGAATGGTGGAGGATTATATGAGTGACCGCATCCAAGTAGGCACGTCACACAGTCCGTACTTATACTGGCAGGAAAAAGAGGCAATTTGGAGGCCCTTGCACAAACTGGCTTTATTCTACCTAAGTTGCCCTCCCACAAGTGTGTACTCTGAAAGAGTGTTTAGTGCCGCCGCTCACCTTGTCAGCAATCGGCGTACGAGGTTACATCCAGAAAATGTGGAGAAGATGATGTTCATTAAAATGAATTATAATCAATTCCTCCGCGGAGACATTGACCAGCAGCAATTGCCTCCACAAAGTACACAGGGAGCTGAGATGGTGGATTCCAGTGGGGACGAATTGATAATCTGTGAGGAGGGGGATGTACACGGTGATATATCGGAGGGTGATGATGAGGTGGACATCTTGCCTCTGTAGAGCCAGTTTGTGCAAGGAGAGATTAATTGCTTCTTTTTTGGGGGGGGTCCAAACCAACCCGTCATATCAGTCACAGTCGTGTGGCAGACCCTGTCACTGAAATGATGGGTTGGTTAAAGTGTGCATGTCCTGTTTTGTTTATACAACATAAGGGTGGGTGGGAGGGCCCAAGGACAATTCCATCTTGCACCTCTTTTTTCTTTTCTTTTTCTTTGCATCATGTGCTGATTGGGGAGGGTTTTTTGGAAGGGACATCCTGCGTGACACTGCAGTGCCACTCCTAAATGGGCCCGGTGTTTGTGTCGGCCACTAGGGTCGCTAATCTTACTCACACAGTCAGCTACCTCATTGCGCCTCTTTTTTTCTTTGCGTCATGTGCTGTTTGGGGAGGGTTTTTTGGAAGGGACATCCTGCGTGACACTGCAGTGCCACTCCTAGATGGGCCCGGTGTTTGTGTCGGCCACTAGGGTCGCTAATCTTACTCACACAGCTACCTCATTGCGCCTCTTTTTTTCTTTGCGTCATGTGCTGTTTGGGGAGGGGTTTTTGGAAGGGACATCCTGCATGACACTGCAGTGCCACTCCTAGATGGGCCCGGTGTTTGTGCCGGCCACTAGGGTCGCTAATCTTACTCACACAGCTACCTCATTGCGCCTCTTTTTTTCTTTGCGTCATGTGCTGTTTGGGGAGGGTTTTTTGGAAGGGCCATCCTGCGTGACACTGCAGTGCCACTCCTAGATGGGCCCGGTGTTTGTGTCGGCCACTAGGGTCGCTAATCTTACTCACACAGCTACCTCATTGCGCCTCTTTTTTTCTTTGCGTCATGTGCTGTTTGGGGAGGGTTTTTTGGAAGGGACATCCTGCGTGACACTGCAGTGCCACTCCTAGATGGGCCCGGTGTTTGTGTCGGCCACTAGGGTCGCTTATCTTACTCACACAGCGACCTCGGTGCAAATTTTAGGACTAAAAATAATATTGTGAGGTGTGAGGTATTCAGAATAGACTGAAAATGAGTGTAAATTATGGTTTTTGAGGTTAATAATACTTTGGGATCAAAATGACCCCCAAATTCTATGATTTAAGCTGTTTTTTAGTGTTTTTTGAAAAAAACACCCGAATCCAAAACACACCCGAATCCGACAAAAAAAATTCGGTGAGGTTTTGCCAAAACGCGTTCGAACCCAAAACACGGCCGCGGAACCGAACCCAAAACCAAAACACAAAACTCAAAAAATTTCAGGCGCTCATCTCTACTTAATACTGTGGAGGAAGGGGAAGAAATATTAAGGGACCTAGACTTTGAGAAGTTTATCTTACAATTTTACAATTTTTCAAACTTTATAAATTCTAGCATTAAGTCTGGTAGGGAGGGGACAGGAGATGGTGGCTAACAAATCATCAGCAAATAAAGCTAGTTTGTGTCCCACCCCACCAACCTGGATTGCATTTACTATGCTACAGTATGTTACTCAACCAGCAGTATTGCTATAAGAAACAGAACTTAATTTAATCTGCAATATTTATGTCATATATGTCACATAACTATATGTGTGCATAGTTGGAAAAAATATGAATATGAAGGAGCTGGGCCTTGAATTTATTAACAATCTTGCAATTGCTCCGGTTCATCACTACTATTTGAAAATGGTAATTATAAATTTATTTCCATTGCATCTTAAAAGAAAATGAACTGCAACAAACACATTTTCTGTACTCTCATTAAAGTGGAGTAGTTGGGACTTTGGGCCTAATTCAGACCAAAAGCAAAATCTTTTTCTAATGGGAAAAGCCATGTGCACTGCAGGTGGGGCAAATGTAACATGTGCAGAGACAGTTATATTTGGGTGGGTTATTTTGTTTCTGTGCAGGGTAAATACTGGCTGCTTTATTTTTACACTGCAATTAGGATTTCAGTTTGAACACACCTCACCCAAATCTAACTGTCTCTGCACATGTTATATCTGCCCCACCTGCACTGCACATGGGGCCTAATTCAGACCTGATTGCTAGGGTGCGTTTTTTGTATCCCTGCGATCAGGTAGTCGCCACCTACAGGGGGAGGGCGGATTCGCTGTGCAGGTGTGCGATTGCATGTGCAGAGAGCTGCACAAACAAAAGTTTCTGCAGTCTCTGCACTGCCCAGGACTTAACTCTTCCAGTGTGATGATCGGGGCTGGTGCTGACATCAGAAATCAGAAACCCTCCCTTCAAACGCCTGGTCTCTCCTGTGTTTCTCCAGACACTCCCTGAAAACGGTCAGCTGCCACCCACAAACGGCCTCCTCCTGTCAGTCACCTTGTGATTGCTCGTGTGATCGCTTTTCACGCACCATTCCATCGCTGCCCGGCACTCCCCGGAGCTGCGGATTGACGCGCCTGCACATTGCGGTGCATAAGCATGCGCAGTTCAGACCTGATCGCAGGCTATACAAAAACGCAGCCTAGCGATCAGGTCTGAATTAGACCCATGGTTTTGCCTATTAGAGAAAAATTTTGCTGTTGCGATCAGGTCTGAATGAGGCCCTTTATTTTTGACACTGCAAGATTGCATGTTGAATCTATCTCTCCCTTTTCATTTGCATACATTAGCCACTGGCCTTGGCCTTGTTATAGTATAAAATAAAACTAAAAAATACAAAAAAAACAAAAAAAATTGAAGAAATTATACTTCAACAAAACATCTTTTCAGAATAATATTTTGGTGTTATTTTTTTCGGAACACCTGCTTCCTAAATAACACTGCAAAATTGAAGTGGGCAGCAATCTGTAGGTTTTAGATTTGCGGCTCTTGGTTAAACATGAGACAGCTGGCAAACAGCAGCCACCGCATCTTGTAAATAATTCAAAAACTGGAGGAAAGCATTAAAGTTCAATGAAACTTTAAACAATGATATTGTTCGCCATTACGGGAGAACAGAAAACATCTGTGCATTTGAATAAGCATGAATCCCATGAAATCCATTCATATGCAATTCTGTTTATTCTAGCTGCAGATTTTTACTGAAAGATTACAATAAAAGAATAAAATGACCATATGGGTAAATGCGTAATGAACTTGCCAAACTTACTCGGAACAGTTGAATGTCACTAAACGTGCTCCAAATGCTCCTGACGTTTATTTGTTTTCGAAAGTCAAATCCAAAAATCACAAGACGAAAATATTGCTGAGGACAAAACTCCAATTATAACCTAACCAATGTAATATTTATGATAGAAAGCAGATGGACAGGCGTAGCCTACAAGAGCCAAAAGGTCTGACAACTGTAGAGTAGGACGAGTTGATGCAGGGCGATTAAGAATATCAATCGTATAGGCTCATACGTAGACACACGGCACTAAAGATCAAAGGGGTTTAGGTACCCTACACGGTTATGAGAGGAAATCACTCAAACACATTCAGCTGAAATTTAAAGGTCAAAAAGACATATTCACAACAAACACAAAAAAAACCATGGTGAACAAATAACATGGTAAGGAGTTGAGAAGAAGGATGGAATGAGGTGGAAAGCTGAGAATGGTAGTAAGAGGACAATGGGGTCTATTCATGAAGCAGTGAAAAGGGTGGAGAAGTGAGCCAGTGGATTGGTTGCCCATGGCAACCAATCAGCATTGAAGTAACATTTATAATTTGCACACTATACAATTGTACGGAGCAGCTGATTGGTTGCCATGGGCAACTTCTCCACAGGCTTACTTCTCCACTCTTTTGCACTGCTTCATAAATAGACCCCAAAGAGTGGATGATTTATCATAGGCAATGAGTGAGGAGATGAAGTGAGCTGGTAGATACAGTAGATGAGTAGGGTTAGACAGCATGGAATAAGGATGAAATGAAGGGGAAAGGTTATGAGAAGAAATGTAAAATAGTTTGGTAATAAGGTGATTGTTTTAATTAGAACAGAGGGTCACAAAAAATGATCAAAGTGAATGAAACTTTGTGATAGAGGAAACAGCAAACATATGAGAGACTATAGGGCATATTTATTGAACCATATTTGCAGGAAATCCCCAAAAAACAGCCATTTTAAACATCTCGTGAATGTACTATGCAGGGATATCCAATATCCAATATGGCGCCGCGGGGTCCCAAAAGGTAAGTGAAGTGATGACATTAGCGGTCATTTCACTTCTTACACATTGCAGGGAGCCCCTTCATACATCTTGGCAAAACTTCATTACTTATTGTTGCAAATAGCATACTCGATAATCGATAAATATGCCCCCTAAATAATGTGGTAATAGCATGATAATAATATTGCACAATAAAGTGGCAGGAGTTATGGGTTTAGAATAAAATTAAGGCAATGCGGTAAAGTGGTTGGAAATAAGAGAAAGAGGATTGATAATACAAATGTGATAACATGATAAAGGGAATTAACAGATGAAATGAGGTGTAAGTGATCAAATAAACCCTAAATGGTATGGATATATTATTAAAAGTAGTATACCTAAGTTTTTCCTCCATCCTTTGAGTCTCCCAACAGCAACCATGCACCGAAACAAATTAATATGCCACTTAGTTTCTGCTACCACTTGTCAGATAGCTGTTTATTGGAAATAACTGGCTCCTCCTTTGTTATCTTCAATTATATCTCAAATTTGGTATATATAGCACATAAAATACATGACCAGTATTCTTAAGAATTCCTCCAAATTCTTTGATAAGGTTTAGGTCCCCTGGCTCACTTCACAAAATTCCCTCAACATTGGAGTTAAGTTGAATTTCGTCATCCTTAAGTGGTATCGACCCGTTAGGATCTCTTATTCTTCTGTCTTCTCTTATTGTTTTGTCCATCTGACTGTCCTCTTCTTTCTCTTCTCATGGTCAGCCATTCTGTTCTTCTTCTTTTTCCCCTCTCTTAACTATAAAACTGGTCTCTACTCTGTAATTTATAGTTTATTTACTACAGACTTTGTTGCATTTTCTGCTTATTTTATATTATTTTATGTGTTACTGTATTTATTTTCTGTGACCTTTCAATAAACTTTACATTTAAAAAAAAAAGTCAATAGCATATCAGTTGAGAGGCATAAAAGTAGGGATAGTAATATAATGGGCTGAGAATAATGTTTATCACTGTAATTCATTGTTTACTTTATCTAGAATTAGTGTTTTTCCTAGGACCAATACAAAGGGGGGTTGTACATGCTAATGGGTTCATGCTTCTTAAGGGGGGTACTCATGGAGCGATCGCTGCTTAAAATCTAAGCAATCTGACTAGATTGCTTAGATTTTAAGCAGCGATCACTCCGTGTGTACCCCTCACAGCGATAGGGATGCACAGCCCCGCGCATCGCTATCGCTAGATTGGCCAATCTAGCAGGCCGCTCACTTCACCCGCTGGGTGAAATTAGCGCCCCCCCGGTCTCCCCCCGCACGCTCAGCACACATCGCGCTGTGCTGAGCGGGGGGAGAGATGTGTGCTGAGCGAACCGCTCAGCACACATCTCTCCCCAAATCGGCCTGTGAATACGGCCCTTATGTTCTGACTAGCTGTTCTACCCGTTCTTCACACGGGCGTTTCTGATTTTCACGTTTGTAAATATAAATGAGTATATAAAGTATATAAATGAGTATATAAAGTATATAAATTTGGTAAATTTATGGAGATATAAATTTGAGTTGTCTTAATGTAAGTAAATATTAATCCATAGTTCTTGGTGTTACCCGAGGAGCACCTGTAGCAGATACGGTAAAAAGTGACAGGACCAGTTTTGTAGTTTATTAAATTCTACCCACTGGAGGTGCAATCCAAATTTTGATCCGAATGTCCGTTTGGGCATTATCGTTCACGCAACGCAAGCCACACATCGGTGATGATGTCATTATGTTATCCCATTAGGAGAGGTTTATTAAAACTCTAATCACATTGTTTTCCTATTTCCTACCTGAAGAATACCTATGTTAAATTTCAGCTTCCTAACATATCGGAAAGTAAGAGAATTAGTGATGAGTCAGTGAGTGAGTGAGTGAGTGAGTGAGTGAGTGAGTGAGTGAGTGAGGGCTTTGGCATCTAAATATTTAGAGTGACAGTCTAAGATCTGCTGAAGATAAATCAGTTTTGACTATAGAAATGAAGACTGGTCCCCACAAGTGTACTGATTTCATACAGGTTCTAGGCTTTTCATTATGAAATGTAAACAGTGTAATAAAATTAATTTGTAGAGTAGCCAGTTATTTATACACATTACTGTGTTTATGGTCCATCTTTAGATGTTGCTGTATATGCAAAGAATTATTGCTTGCAGCATCCAAATTAACTTTCATTTTTGGTATTGGTTTAAACTCACTACATATATTTCTGCATGTCCAGCCAGTGATGGTAGCAGTTTAAATAATTGATGTTTTCATTCGAAGTGAGTCTTACTAAGTAATGTTTATATTTTCATTATATTGGTACCCAGGGGATCAGTATGATTTCTCGACTGACGGGATCTCGGCGGTCAAAATACTGACGCCAAAATCCCTACAGCCGGAATCCCGACCTCAAGCGCAGCATGTCCCCTCGCAGGCTCGCTGTGCTTGTCATGCTTCGGGCCCGGAGCTGACCTTTAGTTGCCACAAGGTTCTATTCCCCCTCAGGTGGTGGCGTGGACCACCACCCAAGTGGGGTGTCTGGCCAGCTGTAGGGATTCCGATCGTCGGCATTTTAATGGCTGTCGGGATTTCGGCATTGGGATTTCAACAGCCGGGATCCCGACAGGCGGTAATATAACTGCATATTGTAACCAGACTTGGAAGATGTTGCAAGCTTCTGAGCAGAACACTTTTGAGACAACCACAGAAGCATGTACTTTAATCAGTTTCTCAATTTCCTTGAAGTGCATTATCTTAACATTTAATTGGTCAACATTGTCTTGGGGAGTAAGCTGGTGCCATCAGGGGCATACAATATAATAGGGTAAATCTTGTTAGGATTATCATGTCTTTTAAACATATTTTGTCCACACAAGGGAAACATTTTAAAAAAATGAGTACATTGGGGGTAATTCAGACTCGATCCCTGCTGTGCGTTTTCGCACAGCAGCGATCAGGTCTGAACTGCGCATGCGTATGCACCACAATGCGCAGGCGTGGGGCCCCCCCAGCGGCGGGGAACGCCGGACAACAATGAGCAGAACGAAGAAAGCGATCGCATTGGCAATCGCAAGAAGATTGACAGGAAGAGGTCGTTTTTGGGTGTCACCTGACCGTTTCCAGGGAGTGTCCGGAAAAACGCAGGCGTGTCCAGCCATTTGAAGGGAGGGTTCCTGACATCAGCTCCGGGCTGGATCATTGCACTGGAAGAGTAAGTCCTGAGCGGTGCAGAGGCTGCACAAACTTTTGTTTGTGCAGCTCTCTGCACATGCGATCGCACCCCTGCACAGTGACTACCCCCTCCCCCTGTAGGCGGTGACTACCTGATCGCAGGAATGCAAAAAACGCACCCTAATGATCAGGTCTAAATTAGGCTCTTTATCTCAGTAATGTCCTGTTTAACGGAAACTGAAACCTCTGGTTGATAAGTCTTCTCACTTAGGAAAAGCTTTAGCAAAGCTTGGTGAGAGCTAAGGTGGAGACAAATAAAGTACATCACAATGCAGACAGTTATTATTTCAACATTGTTGAAATGTCGACATTGAATGTATTGGCATGTGCAGGATGTCAACATGTTTACAATGTTGACATCTGAAATGCAAACATTCTGCATGGACTGGCAGTGGAGGGTTAGGGTCAGGCTACAGGAGGGGAGGTTAGGGTTAGGCACTAGGGGTAGTGTTATGATCAGGCAAAAGGAGGGGAGGGCTGGGGTTAGGAATTAGGGGTAGAGGTAAAGTTAGGCTACAGGAGAGGAGGGTTAGAGTTAGGGGTAGAGGTAGTGTTAGGCTACAGGAGAGAAGGTTAGGTATTAGGGGTAGAATTAGGGTTAGGCTACAGGAGGGGAGGGTTAGGATTAGGCATTAGGGGAAGAGGTAGAGTTAGGCTATGGAAGGTAAGGTTAGGTTAGGCACTAGGGGTAGAGTTAGGCTACGGGAGGGGAGGTTAGGTATTAGGGGTAGAGTTAGGGTTGGGCTACAGGAGGGGAGGGTTTTGGTTAAACATTCGGGGAAGAGGAAGGGTTAGGCTATGGGATGGGAGGGGGGGTTAGGCACTAGGGGTAGGGTTAGGCTATGAAAGGGGAGGTTAGCATTAGGTATTAGTAGTAGTGTTAGGGTAAGGCAACAGGAGGGGTGGGTTAGGGTTAGGCATTAGAGGTAGAGGTAGGGTTAGGCTATGAGAGGGGAGGTTAAGGTTAGGCACTAGGGGTAGGGTTAGGTTATGGGAGGGGAGGATAGGGTTAGACACTAGGGGTTAGGGTTAGGCTACAGGTGAGGAGGGTTTGGGTTAGACATTAGGGTTAGAGGTAGGGTTAGGCTATGGGAGGGGAGGTTAGGAACTAGGGGTAGGTTTAGGCTATGGGAGGGGAGGTTAGGGTTAGGTATTAGGGGTAGTGTTAAGATTAGGCTACAGGAGGGGAGGGTTTTGGTTAGACATTGGGGGTAGGGTTAGGCTACAGGAGGGGAGGTTAGGATTAGGTATTAGGGGTAGAGTTAGTGTTAGGCTACAGGAGGGGTGGGTTAGGGTTAGTCATACTTACTGCCAGAAGTGACACAGTATCTGCCGGGAGTCATCCTAATGTCACTGCTGGAACTTGTAAACATTGCTGGAGCTGCCGGATCCACTGTACCTGGTAAGTCATCTCTAGATCACCGGAGACTTTTTGTCAACATTCTGATTATGTCTACATTCTGATAGACAGGAAAAAACAGAGACCCAACCGACTTTTCAAACATTTGAATTCTCCCCTTTGAGTGTAGAAATAATGAGTGTTAACAAAATACACCACACCCAATTTATCAGTTTCTTTTACCTAAAAAATATAAATTGAACAAAGACAGATTGTTATTCTCAATGCAATAAACACACATGCATCTTTATCAATTCAAAAAGTATTAACTTCATTCAATACAGTATTCATTGATTACACATAAAGCTTGATTATAAACAGTGTCGGACTGGGGCTTGAAGGGCCCACCGGGGGGATGCAGTGATCGGGGCCCATACTTAAGGGTGTGGCCAGCCTACCAAGAGGGTGTGGCCAGCCTCCACAGAGGTTTGAAATACACAATAGTTTAGTGCAGTGTAATGCAACATATCTACCATGTATAATACAAGTGCACAGTCTGGAACCTGATCCCTAGAGGAAGAAGTGGGCCCTCAGGCAGTGGGGCCCACCGGTGGTTTCCCCTGTACCCCTGTGGGCCAGTCCGACCCCGATTATAAAATTACTTCAACAGTAGACAAAAAAGTCAAATTCACAATAAAGTAATTATCAAAACAGCAACGAATGAGCCACACACAATGCTATTGCTGACTGTGCCTGTTTCTATGTGCAGTGGAAACGCATACCTCCCAACATGACCCTCTCCAGTAGGGACACATTGCTCTGCTTCTGGACTTTTCTCTTAATTTATGATTGCCATCACCTGTGCTGGAAAACCGTTCTTATCCATTAATCTGTTCAACACAGGTGTCTGCAATCATAAATCAAGAGAAAAATCCAGAAACAGCATTTTGTCCCTCCTGGAGAGGGTCATGTTGGGAGGTATGGAAACATGTAAAGTGCCAAACCTGCGACCTTCTAGAAGGTAAGCACTCTGCAGCCACCACAGGAGAGACACCCTGACCCTGGGGGACAGGGTTATTTTCTGATGTATTTGTAGATGGGACCCGGACCACTTGTCCAGAAGATCCCACTGAAAAGTCCTCGCATGAAACCTGCCGAAGGGGATGGCCTCGTAGGCCGCAACCATTTTTCCCAGAACTCGAGTGCATTGATGAACAGACACTCTTCTTGGTTTCAGCAGGTCTCTGACCATGTTTTGGAGATCCTGGGATTTTTCCAATGGAAGAAAAAACCTCTTTTGTTCCATGTCCAGAATCATGCCTAGGAATGACAGCCGATTCGTTGGAACCAATTGTGACTTTGGCAGATTGAGAATCCAACCATGCTGTTGCAGCACCCTCAGAGAGAGCGACACGCTCTTCAGCAATCGATCTCTCGAACTCGCCTTTATCAGGAGATCGTCCAAGTATGGGATAATTGTGACTCCCTGCTTGCGCAGGAGCACCATCATTTCCGCCATTGCCTTGGTGAAAATCCTCGGGCCGTGGAAAGCCCAAACGACAACGTTTGAAACTGGTAATGACAGTCCTGTACAGCGAATCTCAGGTACTCCTGATGAGGGGGATATATGGGGACATGAAGGTATGCATCCTTTATGTCTAGTGACACCATAAAATCCCTCCCTTCCAGGCTGGATATCACAGCTCTGAGCGATTCCATCTTGAATTTGAACTTTTTCAAGTACAAGTTTAGGGATTTGAGATTTAAAATGGGTCTGACCGAACCATCCGGCTTCGGGACCACGAACAGGGTTGAATAGTACCCTTTTCCCTGTTGGACCAGGGGAACGTTGACAACCACTTGCTGTTGACACAGCTTTTGAAGTGCAGCTAACACCACATCCCTCTCTGGGGGTGAAGCTGGCAAAGCCGACTTGAAAAATCGGCGAGGGGGCATTACCTCGAATTCCAGCTTGTAGCCTTGGGAAACAATTTCTATCGCCCAAGGATCCACGTCTGAAAGAACCCAGATCTGGCTGAAAAGTCGAAGGCGTGCCCCCACTGGCGCGGACTCCCTTAGGGGAGCCACAGCGTCATGCGGTGGATTTTGTAGAAGCCGGGGAGGACTTCTGCTTCTGGGAACTAGCCGAAGCAGGCGTTCTCTTTCCTCTACCCTTACCTCTGGCAAGGAAGGAGGAGCCCCGACCTCTTCTGGACTTATGTGACCGAAAGGACTGCATCTGAAACTGTGGAGTTTTCTTTTGCTGTTGGGGAACAAAATGTAAAAAGGTAGATTTACCCACGGTAGCTGTGGAAACCAGGTCCGCGAGCCCGTCCCCAAACAACACTTCACCCTTGTAAGGTAAAACCTCCATATGCTTCTTTGAGTCTGCATCACCCGTACATTGGCGGGACCATAGAGCTCGTCTCGCAGAAATAGCCATGGCATTGGCCCTGGAACCCAGCAGCCCAACGTCTCTTTGAGCGTCCCTCATATATAAGACTGCATCTTTAATGTGGGCTAAGGTTAATAAAATGGTATCCCTGTCTAGGGTATCAAGGTCAGCTGACAAGGTATCTGTCCACGCTGAAACTGCGCTACAAACCCATGCCGATGCAATTGCCGGTCTGAGCAAAGCACCTGTATGCGCAAAGATAGACTTCAAAGTAGTCTCCTGTCTGCGATCAGCAGGATCCTTGAGGGCTGCCGTGCCTGGAGATGGTCGCTCCACCTTTTTAGACAGGCGTGTTGAAGCCTTATCCACCCTGGGAGAGGATTCCCAACGTACCCTGTCCTGTGCAGGGAAAGGATACGCCATAAGCACCCTTTTGGGAATCTGCAGTTTTTATCTGGAGTTTCCCAAGCTTTTTCAAATAACTCATTAAGCTCATGGGATGGGGGAAAAGTTACCTCAGGCTTCTTTTCCTTATACATGCGCACCCTCATGTCAGGGACAGAGGGGTCATCAGTGATATGTAAAACATCTTTTATTGCAATAATCATACACTGAATACTTTTTGCCACCCTTGGGTGCAATTTTGCATCATCGTAGTCGACACTAGAGTCAGAATCCGTGTCGGTACCTGTGTCAACCAATTGTAGGGGACGTTTTTGAGACCCTGCAGGGCCCTGTGACCCCGTGCAATCTGTGGATTGACTCCCTGTTTTCTCCCTGGACTCTGCTTTGTCCAGTCTTTTATGTAAAGAGGTCACACTTGCATTCAACATGTGCCACATGTCCATCCAATCATGTGTCGGCGTTGCCGACGAAGACACACCACACATCTGCACATGGTTTTGCCCAATTGCTATCAAAAATCCTGCTGTGATCAACTTGGAATTACCCCCTTAGTCAGTAGAGGATGCTGGGGACGCTTCAAGAACCATGGGGTATAGACGGGATCCGCAGGAGACATGGGCCCTTTAAGACTTTGAAAGGGGTGTGAACTGGCTCCTCCCTCTATGCCACTCCTCCAAACTCCAGTTATAGGAACTGTGCCCAGGGAGACGGACATTTCAAGGAAAGGATTTATTGTTAACTAAGGTGGGACATATACCAGCTCACACCTCAAACACGCCGTACAACATGGCATTTAACAGAAAACCAGTCAACGGCATGAACAACGTCATCAACAGGCTGACCATAACGTAACATAACACGTGTGTAAACATAACTAATAACTGCAGATAGAGTCCGCACTGGGATGGGTGCCCAGCATCCTCTACGGACTAAGAGAAAAGGATTTACCGGTAGGTATTAAAATCCTATTTTCTCATACGTCCTAGAGGATGCTGGGGACACTTCAAGAACCATGGGGTTTATACCAAAGCTCTAGAACGGGCGGGAGAGTGCTGATGACTCTGCAGCACTGATTGACCAAACATGAGGTCCTCATCAGCCAAGGTATCAAACTTGTAAAATTTCGCAAAAGTGTTTGAACCCGACCAAGTAGCTGCTCGGAAGAGTTGTAATGCCGAGACTCCGCGGGCAGCTGCCCAGGATGAGCCCACTTTCCTGGTAGAGTGGGCCTTCACTGATTTCGGTAACGGCAATCCAGCCGTAGAATGAGCATGCTGAATCGTATTGCAGATCCAGCGCGCAATAGTCTGCTTTGAAGCAGGCGTTCCAATCTTGTTGGCAGCATATAGGATAAACAGAGCTTCCGTTTTCCTAAGTGGAGCCGTTCTGGCGACATAAATCTTCAAGGCCCTGACAACATCGAGAGATTTAGACTCCTCGAAGGCGTCAGTAGCCACTGGTACCACAATAGGCTGGTTCATGTGGAACGATGAAACCACCTTCGGCAGAAATTGTTGATGAGTCCTCAACTCCGCTCTATCCTCATGGAAGAATAAATAAGGACTCTTGTGAGACAAAGCCGCTAACTCAGACACCAGCCTTGCGGATGCTAAGTCCAATAGCATGACCACTTTCCAAGTGACAAATTTCAACTCATCCTTCTGTAAAGGTTCAAACCAATGTGATTGAAGAAAATGCAACACCACGTTAAGATCCCATGGTGCCACTGGGGGCACAAATGGAGGTTGGATGTGCAAAACTCCTTTCACGAAAGTCTGAACTTCTGGAAAGGAGGCCAATTGTTTCTGAAAGAAAACCGATAAGTCCGAAATTTGTACTTTAATTGAGCCTAACTTTAGGCACGCATCCACACCTGCTTGCAGAAAATGGAGAAAACGCCCTAGCTGAAATTCTTCCGTAGGAGCCTTCTTGGATTCACACCAAGACACATATTTTCTCCAAATACGGTGATAATGTTTAGACGTTACTCCTTCTCTAGCCTGAAGAAGTGTGGGAAAACTTCACTGGGAATACCCTTTCAGGCTAGGATCCGGCGTTCAACCGCCAAGCCGTCAAAGGTAGCCGCGGTAAGTCGTGGTACACGCACGGACCCTGCTGTAACAGATCCTCTCGTAGAGGAAGAGGCCAGGGATCTCTTATGAGTAATTCCTGAAGATCTGGATACCAAGCCCTTCTTGGCCAGTCCGGAGCAATGAGGATCACCTGAACCTTTGTTCTTCTTATGATCTTTAGCACCTTTGGAATGAGTGGCAGCGGAGGAAACACGTACACCGACTGAAACACCCATGGTGTTACCAGCGCGTCCACCGCTATTGCATGAGGGTCCCTCGACCTGGAACAATATCTCTGAAGTTTCTTGTTGAGGCGAGACGCCATCATGTCTATTTGAGGAATTCCCCAAAGACTTGTCACTTCTGTGAAAACCTCTTGATGAAGACCCCACTCTCCTGGATGGAGATTGTGTCTGCTGAGGAAGTCTGCTTCCCAGTTGTCCACTCCTGGAATGAAGATCGCTGACAGAGCGCTTGTATGTCTTTCCGCCCAGCTGAGAACTTTTGTGGCCTCTGCCATTGCCGCCCTGCTCTTTGTTCCGCCCTGGCGGTTTATGTGCGCTACTGCTGTTATATTGTCCGATTGTATTAGGACGGGCCGGTTGCGAAGAAGACGTTACGCTTGAAGAAGGCCGTTGTAAATGGCCCTTAACTCCAGAATGTTTATGTGTAGACAAACTTCCTGGCTGGTTAATTTTTTAACACTATTTCTCTATTTTAATTGCATTTCATTTTTGTATCACTTTCTCTATAGCTTTGGCTTCCTAAATACTAATTTATTAACACGATAGTTTTTTCACTGGTATGCTACGCTGGGCTTTCTGGCTTATGCTGGTGTTTTGGGGTGCCACACCCTGCACCTAGATATAGCGCTAGGGACCCCAAATATACAGAGACGCCTTGATGCGGCTTTGGGGCTTATTCACACATTTGCGCAAATATGTGTAACGAAGATCTCTGAATTCTATTATCATGTGGAATTTATATCTAGTTACGGTTATCATTCAGGGTGCTGGGGGAAACAAATGCCTTTTTTTCTTGCTTAGAAATACCCCTCCCTTTCGAGCACCTGAATGATATCACTAAGCTAATTGAGCATCTACCAATATATATGTTTGTTGTGAGAGGCAGAGAGGTTCCTGCATTAGGAGGAGGTGCAGGCCCTGACATGCCACATGGAGCATTATGGGGTTGCTCCAAGGTAGGTAGCTCTTAGCTTAGACATATTGTAGTAAGGAGCCATTATCATGTGGCTCCTTGCTGGTTAATCTTAGACCCAGATTGGGGTAATGGAGGTGTGAGGTGTGGTGCCTCTGGACTGGCTGAGCTGGATGGCCTTAGTGTGGCATACCTTTACATTCTATTAACACTTTTCACTTATTAATTTTTTTAACACTATTTCTCTATTTTAATTGCATTTCATTTTTGTATCACTTTCTCTATAGCTTCGGCTTCCTAAATATTAATTTATTGACACGATAGTTTTTTCACTGGTATGCTACGCTGGGCTTTCTGGCTTATCCTGGTGTTTTGGGGTACCACACCCTGCACCTAGATATGGCGCTAGGGATCCCAAATATACAGAGACGCCTTAATGCGGCTTTGGAGCTTATTCACACATTTGCGCAAATATGTGTAACGAAGATCTCTGAATTCTATTATCATGTGGAATTTATATCTAGTTACGGTAATCATTCAGGGTGCTGGGGGAAACAAATGCCTTTTTTTTTCTTGCTTAGAAATACCCCTCCCTTTCGAGCACCTGAATGATATCACTAAGCTAATTGAGCATTTACCAATATATATGTTTGACCATTTTCCCTGGAAGGTTTCCCCCTGTGTGACTGCTCCACAGCCTCGGAGACTCGCATCCGTGGTTACTAGGATAAAGACCTGGATCGTGAACCTGCGTCCCTCTAGGAGGTGAGAGCTGTGCAGCCACCACAGGAGTGAGAGTCTGGTCTTGGTGGACAGGATTATTTTCTGGTGTATGTGCAGATGGGATCCGGACCACTTGTCCAACAGGTCCCACTGAAACACCCTGGCATGGAATCTGCCAAATTGAATGACCTCGTAGGCCGCCACCATCTTCCCCAGCAACCGAGTGCATTGATGAATTGATACTCTCGCTGGTTTCAGAATTTGTTTGACCAAACTCTGAATTTCCAGAGCCTTCTCTTCGGGAAGAAAAACTCTCTGTAATTCCGTGTCCAGAATCATTCCCAAAAACAACAGCCGCTTCGTCGGATTCAACTGTGACTTTGGCAGGTTTAGGAGCCAACCATGTTGTTGCAGAACTGTCAGGGAGAGCGCAATGTCCCGCTCCAGCTTGTCTTTGGATCTCGCCTTTATCAGGAGATCGTCCAGGTAAGGGATAATTGTGACTCCTTGCCTGCGAAGGAGAACCATCATTTCCGCCATTACCTTGGTGAAAATCCTCGGAGCCGTGGATAGACCAAACAGCAGCGTCTGAAATTGGTAATGACAATCCTGAGTAGCAAACCGAAGGTAAGCCTGATGCGGAGGATATATGGGGATGTGTAAGTAGGCATCCTTTATGTCGACCGACACCATGAAATCCCCTTCCTCGAGACTGGAGATCACTGCTCGGAGAGATTCCATCTTGAATTTGAATTTTCTTAGGTAAAGATTGAGGGATTTTTGGTTCAGAATTGGTCTGACCGAGCCGTCCAGCTTCGGGACCACAAACAGCCTTCTCCCTGTTGTGCCGGGGGAACCCTGACAATGACTTGATTCCGACACAACTTTTGTATTACATCGCATACTACCTCCCTGTTCGGAAGAGAAGCTGGTAAGGCTGATTTGAAAAAACGTCGAGGGGGTACGTCTTGAAACTCCAGTTTGTACCCCTGGGACACTATTTCTAGAATCCACGGGTCTAGGGCCGAACGAGCCCAGAAATGACTGAAAAGCTTGAGACGTGCCCCCACCGGTGCAGACTCCCACAGAGGAGCCCCAGCGTCATGCGGTGGATTTGGCAGAAGCCGGGGAGGACTTCTGCTCCTGAGAACCTGCCACGCCCGGAGATCTTTTACCTTTTCCTCTTCCTCATCTACAATGAGAGGTGACTCCCACTTCTCTCTATCCCCAGAGGGGAACGGATACGCCATTTGAATCCTTTTGGGAATCAGAAACTTTCTGTCAGGATTTTCCCACATTTTTTCAAAAAGGGCATTCAGTTCATGAGAGGGAGTAAACGTTACCTCAGGTTTCTTTCCCTTAAACATACAGACCCTAGTATCAGGAACAGCAGGGTCCTCTGTGATATGCAACACGTCTTTTATTGCCACAATCATGCACTGAATGCTCTTTGCCAATTTTGGGTCTAATATGGTATCACTATAGTCGACACTGGAGTCAGTGTCCATGTCGGTATCTGTGTCTGCTAACTGAGCAAACGAACGTTTATGTGACCCCGAGGGGGTCTGGACTTGTGATAACACATCCTCCACAGGTTTTTTCCATACCTGGCTCTGAGACTCAGATTTATCTAATCTCTTATTAATAAGAGCTACATTAGCATTCAAAGCATTCAACACATTTCAGGAGTCGGCGGTGCCGACAGGGTCACTCCCACAGCCGTTTCTGCCCCCAACACAGTCTCCTCCTGGGAAGAGCACTCCGCCTCAGACATGCCGACACACCTGTACCGACACTCACAGACACACTGGGCCAAAAGGGGGACAGACCCACAATAAAGCCTGTCAGAGAAACACAGAGGGAGTTTGCCAGCTCACAAACCAGCGCCTGTCCCGGTTCTGAGACCTTAATATATAATGCCTCAGACCCTGCAGCGCTTTATAATCACTTAATGTAGCACCAAATTTGCTGTGCCCCCCCCCCTCCCCCGCTGTTTTGCACACTGTTACTTGTATATAGCAGTGGTGAGGAAGGACCAGCGTCTCTGCAGCTCTGGAGAGAAAATGGCGCTGATGAGAGTTGTGAGGGCTAAGCCCCGACCCCTTCATGGTGCGCTTCAGCTCGCTCCTTTTTAAAACAAATAATGCTGGCGGGGGTATGAATTTAGTGCCACGGCACTTCAATTTTACTCTGCCAGCCTGAAAAGAGGTTTATAATGCTGCCCAGTCGCCCTCCCACCCCCCCCCCCCCCCCCCCCCGCGCCCTGCACCCTGCAGTGCCGGTGTGTATGGGAGCATGGCGCGCAGCGTGATCGCTGTGCGGTACCTCAGAAGCCGTCACTGAAGTCTTCTATCTTCTTCTACTCACCTGTCTTCTGACTTCTGGCTCTGCAAGGGGGGGTGACTGCGGGCTCTGGGAGTGAACCCCTAGGCGTCAGTGGCGTAACTACTGCCCCTGCAGTCCTCGCGGTGGCTTGGGGGCGAGGGACTGCGAAGGGCGCCACTGATTTAGCACAGATTGACATGCGGACGAGCGTCCGCATGTCAATCTGCTCCTACTAACCCTCCCTGCTGTGTTGGAGGGACACGGAGGGCACAGCGCGCGCCTCTCCTGTGTCCCTCCTGCATCATCTCCGGCGGCCGCGGGTCTAATAAACGAAGTGCCGTTCGTGAGCTCTGATTGGCTCACGAACCGGCACTTCCTCTATTAGACCCGCGGCCGCCGGAGATGATGCAGGAGGGACACAGGAGAGGCGTGCGCTGTGCCCTCCGTGTCCCTCCAACACAAACCAGCGGGGGAGCGGCGGCGGCGGCGGCGGGGGAGGGGCACGCACTGAGGGGGCATATATGGCACTGGGGGGGAATATCTGGCACTGGGGGCATATGTGGCACGGGGGGGGGGAATCTGGCACTGGGGGCATATGTGGCACTGGGGGGAGGGGGGGGGGGGAAATCTGGCACTGGGGGCATATGTGGCACTGGGGGGAATATCTGGCACTTGGGGCATATGTGGCACTGGGGGGGGGGAAATCTGGTAATGAGAGCATATCTGGCACTGGGGGGGGATATCTGGCACTGGGGGCATATGTGGCACTGGGGGGGGATCTGGCACTTGAAGCATATGTGGCACTGGGGGGAATATCTGGCACTGGGGGGGCATATGTGGCACTGGGGGGCATATGTGGCACTGGGGGCATATGTAGCACTGGGGGGAATATCTGGCACTGGGGGCATATGTGGCACTGGGGGGGGAATCTGGCACTGGGAGCAGATCTGGCACTGGGGGGGAATATCTGGCACTGGGGGCATATGTGGCACTGGGGGTGGAAATCTGGCACTGGGGGCATATGTGGCACTGTGGGGGAATATCTGGCACTGGGGGGGAATATCTGGCACTGGGGGCATATGTGGCACTGAGGAGGAATATCTGGCACTGGGGGGCATATGTGGCACTGGGGGGGTATATGTGTACCTGGCACACGGGGGGGGCTATATTGTGCACTGGGGTCATGTGAGTACCTGGCACCGTGGGGTAATATCTGGCACTGGGGACATATGTGGCACTGGGAGCACAGCCCTAGCAACAAGCACTACCCCCTAGCAACGAGCATGACACCCAGTGCATGAAACCCCTGGCAACGAGCATGACACCCAGTGCATGAAACACCTGGCAACGAGCATGACACCCAGTGCATGTTACCCCTGGCAACGAGCATGACACCCTGAGCATGAAAACCCCTGGCACCGTGCATGGAACCAAAAGCATGAAACCCCTGGCAACGAGCATGACACCCAGTGCATGAAACCCCTGGCAACGAGCAGGTAATTTAAAAGTAATTAGAAGCCTTACTGTAGGACTTAATGTGTAATGGGCATTACGGTGTGTGGCATAATGTATCACGGACATTGCGGTGTGTGTCATAATGTGTCACAGGCATTACGGTGTGTGGCATACTATATCACGGGCATTGTGGTATGTGGTATAATGTCTCAGGGTCATTGCAGTGTGGCATAATGTATAACGGGCATTGCAGTGTGTGGCATAATGTATCACGGACATTGCGGTGTGTGTCATAATGTATCAGGCATTACGGTGTGTTGTATACTATATCACGGGCATTGTTGTATAATGTATCAGGGGCATTGCAGTGTGTAGCATAATGTATAACGGGCATTGCGATTCCTGTCATAATGTGTCGGGGGCATTACGGTGTGCTGTATACTATATCACGGGCATTGTGGTATGTGGTATAATGTATCAGGGGCATTGCAGTGTGTAGCATAATGTATAACGGGCATTGCGATTCCTGTCATAATGTGTCGGGGGCATTACGGTGTGTGGCATAATGTGTCGGGGGCATTATGGTGTGTGCATATTGTGTCATGTGCATTATTGTGTGTGGCATAATGTCTAAGGGCCATTGCAGTATGTGGCATAATGTATACTGGGCATTACTATAAGGAGGAAAAATGACAAATAATGTAAGGGGCATGAATCAGGATTATTTTTCTTCCCTGTGGTGGCTAACGTCTGGGCGTGCAGGTTGGAAAACTGGGGTATAACGTAGTCTTTTCCTGCAATGCCACGCCCCTTTATGTGAAGCCACGCCCATCCCAACGAAGCCACACACCCTATTTATCCCTTTAATAGTGCCAATTATGGGGGATGGGGGGGGGGGGCGCCGAAGAATTTTTTGGCTTGGGGGAGAAAAATTTCTAGTTACGCCACTGCTAGGCGTACCTAGTGTTCCAAACCCTCAGGAGCTAATGATGTCCTGTAGCCAAGAAGCAGAGCCTTTAAAATCCCTAGAAGTAGGTCTGACTTCTCTCCCCTAAGTCCCATGATGCAGGGAGACCGTTGCCAGCAGCCTCCCTGAAAATAAAAAACCTAACATAAAGTCTTTTCCGAGAAACTCAGTACAGCTCCTCAGTTGTGCATCCAGTCTGCCTGGGCACAGATTCTAAACTGAAGTCTGGAGGAGGGGCATAGAGGGAGGAGCCAGTTCACACCCCTTTCAAAGTCTTAAAGTGCCCATGTCTCCTGCGGAGCCCGTCTATACCCCATGGTTCTTGAAGCATCCCCAGCATCCTCTAGGACGTATGAGAAATAAGGGGGCGTGGCCTCATGGGAAAGAAGCCCAGTTGTAGTGCCTCTTACACCTTATGCCCACCATAGTAGTACCCCTTACACATTATGCCCACAGTTGTAGTGCCCCTTACAGATTATGCCCACCATGGTAGTGCCCCATACACACATTATGCCCACTGTTGTAGTGCCTCTTACACATTATGCCCACAATTGTAGTGCCACTTAAACATTAGGCCCATCATTGTAATGCCCCTTACACATTATGCCTACCATAGTAGTGCCCCATACACATTATGGCATGCCCACCATTATAGTGCCCCTTACACATTAATTTCTGGACAAAGTATTACCTTAATGCCCACTGTGCAGCGCCTGCCTGGAGACTTGCAGAGCAGTCAGTGGAGTTGGCACTGTCGTGCCATGCCTGGCTGGGCTCTGCACTAGAGTACTGAGAAGAATCTCAAAATAAACTGCTGCTCCCTGCAGCCTTTGCTGTCCGGTATGGAGGGCTATTGGAAACGGTAGTTTCTTTTGCGTTTCTTCACTGTAGTGGGGTGCGTTGCCAGACATGATACAGCACCTCCAACCCCACTGCCTGATCAGCAAGTTTCTGGGCTGACACTACACAGGGGGGCATATCAGTTAGAGACAGGTTTAACACATGTCGCTGGTGCAGCTGGGTGCCCTTCTCTATGCTGCACACTACTCACCTGCGTACTGTATGTATGCGCAAAACCGGTCCTGCGCACGTCATAAATTCTGTGGCAGCGCACCTCCAACTGGGGCTCACTGGGCCACCTGTTTGGACTCGTGGTCGAAATTGTAGCTCCTGAATTCATCATTACTGATGATCTCCCAGACAGCGTTTGAGCAACCACCATCAAATCTGCCCAGCATGTTGTGACACCAAATCACCCAAGCCTCCGTCTGCGCTTGAGTTAGCTGATGGGGCACTCAGCGTGCAGAAACATTGCTCAGGCCCTTTTTGTGGATAACAAGTGGAAGGAGCCCGATGAGATGCCTATCTCCTTCTCTAACTGGGCCCCGGTCACCTTAGCGTCCACCTCAACTGTGGCCTGCACAGCAGCAATGCTGTACTCGGTGATGGCAGACATAAGTCGGCCACAGCTCTCCTTGTTTTCCAGGGATCATCTCCTACGCCGAAATTCTGCAAACCACTCAAACACAGTGGTTCAGGACGTGGTTCATAGACTACTCTTGTACTTGTAGAAGATCATGGCTCTCCAGTGGCCTCTGTTGAGCTCCATAAAAAGTTTGTGAAGGAAGTGAACATGCTGACTTCTTTGGTGTGCAGTGCTGCTTATATATGGTTCTGTGCCTCGACATTTCACAAGACCTTTAGACAGAGATTACAGTTCACAACCAGTCAGAATGTGTCTATTCTACCTATGCACTGCACATCCGGAAATTGACTGCACACCCCTCATATAATTGCAGGCTGTGGGTCACTGAGCCTCATTCAGATCCTGTTGTATCTGAGGTACGTAGCTTAAAGTACCAATGTTCAGCAATTTTGGACGCGCTACAGCAGCAGACAGTCAGTGATTGATGGTCTGCTGCCATTTGGGAGCGTGGAGAGGATGGCAATGGTGATGTTTACCAAAATGGAAGCATGTCACTGACATTTTGGGGGAGTGACAAGGTCAGTATCTCTGTCAGAAGACAAAGATTTCCTGGCTTCTTTATAGAACCCCACGAGTCATGCAGCCAAGGAGGTACAGTATTAAATGACAAGGGGTTGAGTAAATTGTTATTTGTGCTCCCACCACAAGAGGACATCAACCAACAGCAATTCAATTGTGCTAACATTTGGGCGCAATCACTGGCAGCACCGACATTCCTGATCACTGCCTTCTGTTCCAACTTGGGCACATAAACAGGACTTTTCGCGTTGCAGGCATTATTTTAGTCTGGTTTAGCCACTTTGCAAGTTTAAACCCATTGCTCTTTGGCACTTTAAAGGTAATGGGCACCCAATTGAACCAACAATTAAATTGTTCTGATGGTTACCCATTAATTTGGGCATCCATAAAAAAATTGAATCGCCCCCTCTATGCTCTATATTGAAGTAATTACTACTAATCTTTACTTATGTGACCACGAACATTTTTATATGCACTTCTATCTAACAAATCTATTATTATTGTGACATTTATGTCATTATGACCCCAACTTCCCCCTTCTGTGAATAAAAGCATATTAGAATTTACAGCAGAGCTCAAACGGTTTGTTAAATAAAAATCAGTCTCACGAATAATGGTGCCCAGGACCAATGGTAAGAGCTGGATCCCCATTTAGCCTCTGACCAAAGACCCCAATAATCTAACATCCATCTCTATGAGAGTGCTCGCTTTTATTCTCAACAAATAAATCATCTTTTTATAATGTCTCTACTGTATTTTATTAACTTTACCAAAGTAAAACCACAAATGACTGTCCATCAGAGTTTAAGTGCTGAGTGGTAAGTTTCCTATGGGCAGTTTTTGTTTGCACTGTGACTGCGAAGACCTAACATTAAATCATCATTAAATATAATTACTTTGCACACTGTAAGTCTAGAAAGAGACACTGACAATCTCCAAAATATCCTGCCTGTTCTAATTCACTATTCAACCTTCTCATGTATAAATTCATATAATGGTGACACCGGGCACAGACTATCCACCAAATGACCTCGTGCTCAGCAGGCCACTATTCATCCAAATGTCAGGCACATAGTATTATAGAGGAACAAATTTCCTTTCTGGCTGACTTTGCTTTGTGAGACACAAAAGTATAAAATCTCACATCCAGGGGAAGCCCACAATTACAAGCCTGGAAACTGCAGCAGCGTGCACCCATTTTTTAGTGGGCAAGCAGAGAGTACAATTGACTGATAAATTGCTGTACCAGCTGAATTCTTGTGATTGATATGGTAAATTATTCAGACTGGAAGATAATTGTTTTAAGGCAAGCATAAACTCTTTATTGGCTAATGCACTTCATACTGTAATACACCAATAAATCTTGTATAATGAATAAAGACTCGGACAACAGATTGGCGGGGAAAAAGGTCAGCTATTATTTATAGATTTGTTAAAAATTAGGTATAGTGGCAGGAGGAAGAAAAGCCTATTGCATAGGATAAACTTATTATAACTACCAAAACGGGTCAACTGCCAATAAACTGACGAGGGTGAGGCCACCTGCCCAACATCCTCGTCAAATGACTCATAAGGGGAAAGGCCAACGGTCCAACTTATATGGGGACAATAACTGCAAACAGATGAGGGCAACAGTCACCATCCTCCAAAACTTGGGGTGCTATCCCATCCAAGCGAGAAGGTAAAGAACCCACCTGGCCCAGTGGTGCCCTTGACCCATCCTGGTCCTATGCCTAACCCTCATGGGAAGCACCTAAGGGCACAAACAAAAGCAAATTAAAATCAAATGCCGTTCTGTATCTGGTCTATAGGTCAACAGTCAAAAAGTTGACAGTCAATAGGTCGACCACTAATGGGCAAAAGGTCCACAGGTTCAAAAGGTACAGGTTTAAAAGGTCGACATAACAATGGTCATCACACATATGGTTGATGCAAATTTTTTTCAAATTTTTTACCATACTTCACCATACCATACTTTACCATTAACGTGGACTACAATAGTGACTACAATTGGGAATAGTAACGTGTTCAGAGTGCAGTGGTAGCGCATGAGGTACCTTCCCTTAGCTCGCCATGCAAGGGGTGAGGTACACTAATGGGTCTTTTTCTGTGACAGAAAAGTGACAAAACATCCCCAAAAAAATTGTGTCAAACTTTTTTTGTATTGACTATTTCCGTGGTGACCTTTTCACCCTGTGGACCTTTTCACCCTGTTAACCTTTTCTACATTCGCTCCCATTCTTGTTCGCAGGACTTTTTTGGGCTGCACTCACTCTGTGGAATACCGTACCATGCACAATAAGTCTCTCCTCTAATCTCTAAACCTTCAAGCATTCCATGAAAACTCACCTCTTCAGGAAAGCTTATCAAATTCCAGAACCACTCACATAACCTTCATAAGCTATCTTATCCAATTATATCCCCATTGTACAGTCCACACATATCCTCACATATTTTCTCTAACGTCCTAGTGGATGCTGGGGACTCCGTAAGGACCATGGGGAATAGACGGGCTCCGCAGGAGACATGGGCACTTTAAGAAAGAATTTAGATTCTGGTGTGCTCTGGTTCCTCCCTCTATGTCCCTCCTCCAGACCTCAGTTTGAATCTGTGCCCGGACGCGCTGGGTGCTGTTCAGTGAGCTCTCCTGAGCTTGCTGTAAGAAAGTATTTTGTTAGGTTTTTTATTTTCAGGGAGCTCTGCTGGCAACAGACTCCCTGCATCGTGGGACTGAGGGGAGAGAAGCAGCCCAACTCTCTGAAGATAGGTCCTGCTTCTTAGGCTACTGGACACCATTATCTCCAGAGGGATCGTACACAGGATCTCACCCTCGTCGTCGGATCCCAGAGCCGCGCCGCCGTCCCCCTCGCAGAGCCGGAAGACAGAAGCCGGGTGAGCATAAGAAGCAAGAAGACTTCGAAATCGGCGGCAGAAGACTCCTGTCTTCACTGAGGTAGCGACAGCACTGCAGCTGTGCGCCATTGCTCCCACACACACCTCACATACTCCGGTCACTGTAAGGGTGCAGGGCGCAGGGGGGGTGGGGCACCCTGGGCAGCAATTGGGACCTCTTTGGCAAAAGTTTAGCATATATACAGTTGGGCACTATATATATGTATGAGCCCCCGCCAAGTAAATGTATATTTAAGCGGGACAGAAGGCCGCCATTGAGGGGGCGGGGCTTCTTCCTCAGCACTCACCAGCGCCATGTTTTTTCTCCACAGCACCGCTGAGAGGAAGCTCCCCAGCCTCTCCCCTGCAGTTACACGGTAGAAGAGGGTAAAAAGAGAGGGGGGGCACATATTTAGGCGCAAAAATCAATATAAACAGCAGCTACTGGGTTAACATTAAGTTACTGTGTTATTCCTGGGTTAATAGCGCTGGGGTGTGTGCTGGCATACTCTCTCTCTCTGTCTCTCCAAAGGGCCTTATGGGGGAATTGTCTTCAGATGAGCATTCCCTGAGTGTGTGGTGTGTCGGTACGTGTGTGTCGACATGTCTGAGGTAAAAGGCTCACCTAAGGAGGAGATGGAGCAAATGTGTGTGTGAGGGTGTCTCCGTCGACAACGCCGACACCTGTTTGGATATGTGTAATTAAGTGCTAAGGTGAATTTATTGCACAAAAGATTAGAGAACAGACAGGGAATCTACCCATGTCTGTCCCTATGTCGCAGAGACCTTCAGAGTCTCTCAATGATCACTATCCAAAATAATAGACACTGATATCGACACGGAGTCTGACTCCAGTGTCGACTACGATAATGCAAAGTTACAGCCAAAATGGCAGAAAAGTATTCAATATATGATTATTGTAATAAAAGATGATTTGCATATCACTGATGACTCATCTGTCCCTGACACAAGGGTACACATGTTTAAGGGGAAGAAAGCTGAGGTAAATTTCCCTCCTCTCATGATGAAAAAGAGCGGGAATCTCCAGACAAGAGACTGCAGTTTCCCACAAAGAATTCTCAGGGAGTATCCTTTCCCTACTAGGGCCAGGATACGATGGGAATCTTCCCCTAGGGTGTCACGTTTGCTCAAAAGGTAACCCTGACTTAACAGCTATCCTCAGGGATCCTGCAGATAACGTGCACATTCTGGTACACTACTCAGACCGGCGATTGTGTCGGCATGGGTTTATAGCGCTGTATATATATATATAAAACATGCCCAAAGAGACATTAGTCTACTGGGTTCTAGAGTCAACGCTATGTCGATTTCTGCTGGACGTATCCTGTAGAATATGCAATGGACAGGTGATGCCGACTTAAGAGGCATATGGAAGGCTGAGGATTGTGTGGAGAAGGGATCACGGACCTGGTCTCCACAGCTATAGCTGGTAATTCTGATATTTTGCCTTTTCCTGCACAGCCTAGGAAAGCACGACATTATCAAATGCAGCCTTTCGAACACAAAGAAACAAGAAAGTCCGAGGCGCGTCCTTTCTTGCCAGAGGCAGGGGCAGAGGAAAGAAGCTGCACAACACAGCTAGTTCCCAGGAACAGAAGTCCTCGCCGGCCTCTACAAAATCCACCGCATGTCGCTGGGGCTCCACAGGTGGAGCTAGGCCCGGTGGGGGCACGTCTTCGTAAGTTCAGCCACAAGTGGGTTCACTCCCTGTTGGATCCCTGGGCAATAGATATTGTGTCTCAGGGTTACAAGCTGGACTTTGGGGAGATGCCCCCTCACCGACGGCCCTGCCGGCTTCCCCCCACGAGAGGGAAATAGTGTTAACTGCAATTCACAAATTGTATCTTCAACAGGTGGTGGTCAAGGTTCCCCTCCTTCAACAAGGAGGGGGTTATTATTCGACCATGTTATAGTCCCGAAACCGGGCGGTTCGGTCAGACCCATATTGAATTTAAAATCCCTGAACATATACCTGAAAAGGTTCAAGTTCAAGATGGAATCGCTAAGAGCGGTCATCGCAAGCCTGAAAGGGGGAGATTTTATGGTGTCTCTGGACATAAAGGATGCATACCTTCATGTCCCCATTTATCCACCTCATCAGGCGTACCTCAGATTTGCGGTACAGGATTGTCATTACCAATTTCAGACGTTGCCGTTTGGTCTCTCCACAGCCCCGAGAATCTTCACCAAGGTAATGACAGAAATGATGGTGCTCCTGCGGAAGCAAGGTGTCACAATTATCCCGTACTTGGACGATCTCCTCATAAAAGCGAGATCAAGAGAGCAGTTGCTGAACAGATTACCACTTTCTCTGGAAGTGTAACGGCAACACGGCTGGATTCTATATATTCCAAAGTCGCAGTTGGTTCCTACGGCTCATCTGCCTTTCCTAGGCATGATTCTGGACACAGACCAGAAAAGGGTTTATCTCCCGATAGAGAGAGCTCAGGAGCTCATGACACTGGTCAGGAATCTATTAAAACCAAAACAGGTGTCAGTGCATCACTGCACTCGAGTCCTGGGAAAGATGGTGGCATCATACAAGGCCATTCCCTTCGGCAGGTTCCATGCGAGGACCTTCCAATGGGACTTACTGGACAAGTGGTCCGGATCACATCTTTAGATGCATCAGTTAATCACCCTGTCCCCCAGGGCCAGGGTGTCACTCTTGTGGTGGCTGCAGAGTTCTCACCCTCTAGAGGGACAAAGATTCGGAATTCAGGACTGGGTCCTGGTGACCACGGACGCTAGCCTCCGAGGGTGGGGAGCAGTCACACAGGGAAGAAATTTCCAAGCAAAAAATTTTACAGGTACCCCCTCTCTTGCGCCTCTACAATTGAAGAATAATGTGAGTATATTAACTCTACTTATCTTAAAACCGGGGATTTCTTCGTATCCCAATATCTCCTGGATTAAATTTGCACTTCAAATGATGGTCAAATATATCTCCAATGACGTTCACATGTAAAGAGAAAATTAAAACACCACCTAGTGCAATAAATTCATATCACTTTTTCTTAAAAAACCTCTACAATAAAAAGGGGTGATTTTCCACCTTGGATATAATGAATGTCAGTCCAATAAATGGATAAAAAGTCTCTTTTTTAATATTAAAAATCACAATCCAATTCCAGCAATCTTCATCACAAGAAGAAAGACATAAAATCAATTCACATCTCAGATTTTATGAGGGTGGCCTCCTACCAGATTTTGGGATTTCAAAGTGCACGTATGGAAGCTGTGTAGATATTATGTATCTCCAAGGATACTAGCTCCGGTCGTGGATACTTCGTCCTCTCCTCGTCTGGTCAGTCCGCCACCAATCTCCTCTGTTAGCCAACGCGTTTCGATCGGATGATCTTTCTCAAGGCATATTCCAAATGATCCATCTTCCCTGATATTTATACCCATTTGAAATGGTATCCCTAATTACTGGGAGGAGCCACTCTCATTTACAATACAAATTCATTTATATACATTCCATCCATATAAATTTCTAATCTAACATCCATATATTGCTCTCTAGTATGTCATTAACAACATTCTTCAAAAATAGGCTGCATAAAGGCCGCATTTCATAGTTAAAAACTATTAATTTAAAAAATCTCGTGTACCGGAAGTAGCCCGAGCTTATGGAATATACTCCCGAATTTCCCTCACTTAAAGTTCCCCTCCTATCTAAACTGAAAAAAACGGGCCGTGACTTCCGGTCACGTGACCGCCACACATCACATGTATAGAAGACACCTGCTTGTAATGGGAGGCCCGGTCACGTGATTTAATTTACCGGAAGTCCTCCCGCGGCTCTTACGAGTGAGTTCTCTTTCCTGGACAGATCTAGTAACCGGACGTAACTTCCGGTCACGTGACTACGCTTGCTGAACTCTCACATTTCTTGTAAACAAACATGTCACATGATCGTTTTGGCCGGAAGTCCTCCCACGGCCATCTTATAAAATCTCAAAAGCAAGAAACACATAACTTTAATGCAGAAAACACCATCTTAATTCCTGGAAAAGCAATATTTTTCCATCCTACTTGATTGTATCTTAATTATGAATTATGCACAAACAAAACTTCAGACATTATATCATATAGGGTCTTGAATGATGTCCAGATGGTCCAATACACAAATTTTTTTGATTCATCCATATTATTAAGAATTTTGATCCAATGGACAGCACGATTGATGTTTCTCTAGTAGATAATATAAAATATGATTAAACATCCTTCCATACTATCTCTATAATTCAATATGTACGTTCTTATAGACATTATACAGAAATGATATTCCTTAATGTTATTGCAGTTCATTACATATAGTTCTTCATACAGAAATCATCAAAAAGTGACATTTTATTTTAGGAACCATTTGACCTCGAAATCCTTATTTAAACCTCCCGGAATCAAGGTCTTCAGGGTGTGTATATATTGCATTTCCGTCCTGGCTAAAACTGTTGCAATATTATTACACCTCCAATTCCCCTTTACTTGTTTTATGGCTCCAAATTTTGTTAAATGTCTTACATCTTGATTATGAACACTTTTAAAATGGGCTGAGAGGGCATGTGTTTCCATGCCATTCCTTATGTTGCGGAGATGTTCCGCAAGCCTAATCTTTAAGTTCCTACCAGTCCTACCGATATAGAATAAACCACAGCTGCACCCCAGGAAATAAACTACATTTCTTGAGGTGCAAGTTATAAATTCATCAATCTTTATGTTTTGGCCATTTATCTCTATTTCAGTACATTTACTGGTGCCTGTAACAGTTTTGCACATACTGCAAATCCCGCACCTAAAAAAGCCTTTAGTGAGAATTCGAACATTGGCCCTTGGGGGAGACAGGGCACTTCTCACCAATTTATCTTTGATATTTTTTGCTTTTCTGTAAATGAATTGCGGTCTATCCGGTAATACTTTTTCTAGCAAAGGATCACCTCTCAGAATCATCCAATGGTTTCTAAATATTTTTTCTATATGTTTATGATCCACATTAAAATTGGTAATAAATGCCATCGAATGATCTTTATTATTACTTTCGGTTACCTTTGAAACCTCCCTTGGGACTAGTAGGTCCTCCCTATCTATACCTTCGCATTTCATTTTTGCTTTTTCAATACTTTTGTCACTGTAGCCACTATTTTTAAATTTCTTTGCCATCAAACCCGCTTGTTCCTCATACACTTCTTTGTCTGTGCAATTCCTTTTTAGTCTCTGTAGTTGACTGGTTGGTATGGAATCCAGCCAGTTGCTGTGGTGGCAGCTGGTGGTATGAATGTACATACCTGAATCAGTAGGTTTTGTATAGTTACGAGTTTTCAAATGACCCTCATCCACATAAATATTAAGGTCTAGGAAATTGACACTCATATTGCTAATATCGAAGGTTAATGAAATGTTATACACATTATCATTCAACTGTTGACAGAAGGTGGATAAGGTCTCCCTATCTCCTCTCCAGAAGAAAACTATATCGTCTATATATCTAGACCAGGATACCAGGCTCGCCCCGAATTGATTGTTTTGCCACACATGTCGTGCCTCCCACATAATTAAGATACAATCAAGTAGGATGGAAAAATATTGCTTTTCCAGGAATTAAGATGGTGTTTTCTGCATTAAAGTTATGTGTTTCTTGCTTTTGAGATTTTATAAGATGGCCGTGGGAGGACTTCCGGCCAAAACGATCATGTGACATGTTTGTTTACAAGAAATGTGAGAGTTCAGCAAGCGTAGTCACGTGACCGGAAGTTACGTCCGGTTACTAGATCTGTCCAGGAAAGAGAACTCACTCGTAAGAGCCGCGGGAGGACTTCCGGTAAATTAAATCACGTGACCGGGCCTCCCATTACAAGCAGGTGTCTTCTATACATGTGATGTGTGGCGGTCACGTGACCGGAAGTCACGGCCCGTTTTTTTCAGTTTAGATAGGAGGGGAACTTTAAGTGAGGGAAATTCGGGAGTATATTCCATAAGCTCGGGCTACTTCCGGTACACGAGATTTTTTAAATTAATAGTTTTTAACTATGAAATGCGGCCTTTATGCAGCCTATTTTTGAAGAATGTTGTTAATGACATACTAGAGAGCAATATATGGATGTTAGATTAGAAATTTATATGGATGGAATGTATATAAATGAATTTGTATTGTAAATGAGAGTGGCTCCTCCCAGTAATTAGGGATACCATTTCAAATGGGTATAAATATCAGGGAAGATGGATCATTTGGAATATGCCTTGAGAAAGATCATCCGATCGAAACGCGTTGGCTAACAGAGGAGATTGGTGGCGGACTGACCAGACGAGGAGAGGACGAAGTATCCACGACCGGAGCTAGTATCCTTGGAGATACATAATATCTACACAGCTTCCATACGTGCACTTTGAAATCCCAAAATCTGGTAGGAGGCCACCCTCATAAAATCTGAGATGTGAATTGATTTTATGTCTTTCTTCTTGTGATGAAGATTGCTGGAATTGGATTGTGATTTTTAATATTAAAAAAGAGACTTTTTATCCATTTATTGGACTGACATTCATTATATCCAAGGTGGAAAATCACCCCTTTTTATTGTAGAGGTTTTTTAAGAAAAAGTGATATGAATTTATTGCACTAGGTGGTGTTTTAATTTTCTCTTTACATGTGAACGTCATTGGAGATATATTTGACCATCATTTGAAGTGCAAATTTAATCCAGGAGATATTGGGATACGAAGAAATCCCCGGTTTTAAGATAAGTAGAGTTAATATACTCACATTATTCTTCAATTGTAGAGGCGCAAGAGAGGGGGTACCTGTAAAATTTTTTGGTTGTGAGTGTTGAGTGGGGTGACGGTAACACCCTTTTCAGGTTCCCATTCTTCTGCTGCCTATATGCGCATTTTCATGCAGGTGTAGAAATCTTTTTTTCTTTAAGAAATTTCCAAGGTCTGTGGTCAAGTCAAGAGACTTGCCTTCACATCAACATCCTGGAACTAAGGGCCGTATACAACGTCCTACGTCAAGCGGAGCACTTGCTTCGCGACCAACTGGTTCTGATTCAGTCAGACAACATCACCGCAGTGGCTCAGGTGAACCGCCAAGGCGGCACAAGGAGCAGAGTGGCGATGGCAGAAGCCACCAGAATTCTTCGCTGGGCGGAGAATCACGTAAGCGCTCTGTCAGCAGTGTTCATCCCGGGAGTGGACAACTGGGAAGCAGACTTCCTCAGCAGACACGACCTCCACCCGGGAGAGTGGGGACTTCATCAGGAAGTCTTCACTCAGATCACATATCGGTGGGAACTGCCACAGGTGGACATGATGGCATCCCGCCTCAACAAAAAACTACATATTGCGCCAGGTCAAGAGACCCTCAGGCAATAGCGGTAGGCGCCCTGGTGACACCGTGGGTGTTCCAGTCGGTCTATGTATTTCCTCCTCTTCCTCTCATTCCCAAGGTGCTGAGGATAATAAGGAAAGGAGGAGTGAGAACAATCCTCATTGTTCCAGATTGGCCACGAAGGACCTGGTATCCAGATCTGCAAGAAATGCTCACATAGGACCCGTGGCCTCTTCCTCTAAGACAGGACCTGTTGCAACAGGGGCCCTGTCTGTTCCAAGTCTTACCGCGGCTGCGTTTGACGGCATGGCGGTTGAACGCCAGATCCTAGCAGAAAAGGGCATTCCGGACGAGGTCATTCCTACGCTGATAAAGGCTAGGAAGGACGTGACAGCTAAACATTATCACCGTATATGGCGAAAATATGTTTCTTGGTGTGAGGCCAGGAATGCTCCTACAGAGGAATTCCAGCTGGGCCGTTTCCTTCACTTTCTACAGTCAGGAGTGAATTTGGGCCTAAAATTGGGCTCCATTAAGGTCCAGATTTCGGCCCTATCCATTTTCTTTCAAAAAGAGTTGGCTTCTCTACCAGAAGTTCAGACGTTGTAAAGGGAGTGCTGCATATGCAGCCTCCTTTTGTGCCTCCAGTGGCACCTTGGGATTTTAACGTGGTGTTAAGTTTACTGAAATCACACTGGTTTGAACCACTTAAAATGGTGGAGTTAAAATATCTCACGTGGAAGGTGGTCATGCTATTAGCGTTGGCTTCGGCTAGGCGTGTGTCAGATTTAGCGGCTTTGTCACATAAAAGCCCCTATCTGGTTTTCCATATAGATAGAGCAGAATTGCGGACCAGTCCACAATTTCTGCCAAAAGTGGTGTCATCTTTTCATATGAACCAACCTATTGGGATGCCTGTGGCTACTCGTGACTTGGAGGATTCCGAGTTACTGGATGTGGTCAGGGCTTTGAAGGTTTATGTAGCCAGAACGGCTAGAGTAAGGAAAACGGAGTCGCTGTTTATCCTGTATGCATCCAACAAGCTGGGTGCTTCTGCTTCAAAGCAAACTATTGCTCGCTGGATCTGTAACACGATTCAGCAGGCTCATTCTGCGGCTGGATTGCCGCTGCCTAAATCAGTTAAAGCCCATTCCATTAGGAAGGTGGGCTCTTCTTGGGCGGCTGCCCGAGGGGTCTCGGCATTACAACTATGCCGAGTTGCTACTTGGTCAGGTTCAAACACTTTTGCGAAGTTCTACAAGTTTGATACCCTGGCTGAAGAGGACCTATTGTTTGCTCAATCGGTGCTGCAGAGTCAACCGCACTCTCCCGCCCATTTGGGAGCTTTGGTATAATCCCCATGGTCCTTACGGAGTCCCCAGCATCCACTAGGACGTTAGAGAAAATAAGATTTTACTTACCGGTAAATCTATTTCTCGTAGTCCGTAGTGGATGCTGGGCGCCCGTCCCAAGTGCGGACTTCTTCTGCAATACTTGTATATAGAGCCGGCCATAGCTATAGGCAAACTAGGCAATTGCCTAGGGCATTTGATATGCCCAGGGGCATCAGCAGCTTCTGCTGATTAAAATGATATGCGGCATGCCTATATTCTGTGTGTAGCATTTCATATGCAGATACAGCCACAGTCTCACACAGTATAAAGGCATGCTGTATATCATTTTAATCAGCAGAAGCTGCTTGTGCATCCTAGCCACATAACAATGCAAATAAGATGCATTTTCATTAAAAAATTTGCCCGACGTTAGCACTGAGGCAATATTTATGAGGACACATCTGTATCCAAGCAGAGGCAGAGGTCACAGTGTTAGCGGCAGTGTGAGTGCTGTGTGCATGTGAGTGGGTTGGTTGTGCAGTAGTGTTCGGAATATGTGTAAGGAGCATTATGTGTGTCATGTAAAAATGCATTAATAATGTGCAACATATGTATAAGGGGCACTATGTGTGTCATTATGTGTTTAAGGGCATTAATAATGTGTGGCATACTGTATGTGTAACAGGGTACTACTGTATGTGTCATTATGTGTATAGGGGCACTAACAATGTGCAGCAAATGTGCAGGGGGCACTATGTGTGTCATTATGTGTATTAGGGCATTAATAATGTGTGGCATATGTGTAAGGGACATTATGTGTAAAAGGGCATTAATAAAGGTTGTCATAATGTGTAAGCACATTATGTTTAGAAGCACATTAATAATGTGTCTCATATGTGTTAGGGGCATTACTGTGTGGAATTATGTGTTTAAGGTGCTCTTCTATGTGGTGTTGCGTATAGAAAGGGCACTACTGTGTCGTCTAATGTGAATAAAGAGCAATAGGGTGTAGTGTAATGTGAATAAGGAGCAATTCAGTGTGATGTAATGTGAAGAAGGGGCTCTACTGTGAGGAGTAACGTTTATAAGGTAAAGTGATACTACTGTGGGATGTAATATGAATTATGGAAACTATCGCATGATCAAATGTGAATAAAGTGCAGTACTGTGTGGCGTATTTGGAATTGGGGTTACTATTGTGTGGCCATGCCCCTTGCCAGCAAAAACACACCCCTTTTTGGGTTGTGCGCCAAATGTGCGAACTGTTCCTATTTAAAATATAGGGGGTACAAACACCAAAATAAGGACTGCTATGGCTGAGGGTTGATGGTTCTGGGAAAGAAGTGCAAGGTCAGAGGTAGAACCAGCAGTGGTGCTAGGGGGCACTAGCCAAAATCTTGCCTAGGGCATCATATTGGTTAGGGCCGGCTCTGCTTGTATATAGTTATTGCTGCAATAAGGGCTATGTTATTGTTGCATCAGGGTTGAACTGATGCTCTGTTGTTGTTCATACTGTTGACTGGGTATGTTTATCTCAAGTTATACGGTGTGATTGGTGTGGCTGGTATGAGTCTTGCCCTGGATTTCCAAAATCCTTTCCTTGTACTGTCAGCTCTTCCGGGCACAGTTTCTCTAACTGAGGTCTGGAGGAGGGACATAGAGGGAGGAGCCAGAGCACACCAGAATCTAAATTCTTTCTTAAAGTGCCCATGTCTCCTGCGGAGCCCGTCTATTCCCCATGGTCCTTACGGAGTCCCCAACATCCACTACGGACTACGAGAAATAGATTTACCGGTAAGTAAAATCTTATTTTCTCTTTCTCCACTGTTCCTTCCTCCTGACCCCGGTTCATCATTGCTGTGTGGCCATATCATGCAGCCCACCAAGAACTTTTGGAATCTTGTGGACAACTATGAAATAGATAGCACCTACTGTATCCTTATTTATCAATGCCTATTTTCCTATAGATTGTACACTTTCGGGCAGGGCCTTATTACAGTACCTCTATAACTGTTTGTTATTACCCTGTTTTGTTTTATCATTGTTGTCTCCAACTGTAAATCGCAACGGAATTTGCTGCGCTATATAAGAAAATTTTAATATATAAATTTGCTACTATAGCAGTGCAACAAGGACGTTAATCTGAGAAAAGTGCAGAGGACTGAATGTTGATATGCTTGATGCTATGCTTCCTGCCAAGGAGAATTGGTCCTGATTGATGCTTGTAAGTAAAGCAAAAAAGGGTATGGGCAAAACCATGTTACCCTGCAGGTGGGGCAGATGTAACATGCAGAGTTAGATTTGGGTGGGGTGTGTTGAAACTAAAATCAAAATTGCAATTAAATAAAGCTGTCTAACATTTGTGGGCTATATGCAAAATCAGACAGTATTTACTTTGCACAGAAAAAAGATAAATGTATTTGCTACCCTTGCATTGCAACAGGGTTTGTTCCAGATACAAATTACTTGCTTTTTTTGCTTTCCCTACAAACATGAATCATGGCAACTGTCTGAATTTACAAATTCATGACCGCAAGAAAAGTACAAATTCTGAGCCCTCGGTATGCTGACAATCTGGTGGAAATTTACTAAACTCCCGAATCCATTCGAGTTTGTCTTTTTTTTTCTAAGTGTCATCTCGGTAATTTACTAAACTGGAAACTCAGGAGTGTTTGGCACATTTGTATTGTTTTTCTGGGTCGACTACACAAATATAAATGAATAGACTATTGGTCAAATGCGGCTGTTATTAATACAACACGGTAATTTACCAAGGCTTATTTTGTAAACCTGAACAGGAAAGCTTAATTGCGGCCGCAAAATAACTCAAATCGTAAAAAATTGGTGCTTTCAAATAGAACTGCTTTGGGCTGGCGTGTTTACATGTGTTTCAACTTACCCATTAATCACACCAGAATTCATTGCCTTTAAAAGGGGCCTAAGCACATTATTCACTTCCCAAACTCAGAACTAGCTTCATTGCTCTGCTGCAGCGATGTGCTGGGTGCTGTGGGATTCCTGAGACTGTGCCATCAGCCTGGAAAAAGCCGGGGGCAGGGAACTGAACATGGTCACCAGGTTGTACAGATGCTGCGGAGGCAGTGCAGGCCTTGTTTATTTAGGGGGCGTTTAAACTTAAACGCATTGGCCGATAACCAGGTCATACAGATGTTCTGGCTCAATAGAAACAACATTTTCAGTCTGTATGACCTTGTCAAACAGGACCTAGACCCTGAAACAGCACGCTCTTGCCCTGTGTCAGGCCTGCATAAACTCCTGGCTGTGTTGCACTTTCTGGCTATTGGCAGCTTTCAGGCTGTGTCTGGCTCAGTTATTGGGATCTCAAAGACCACCTTTTAAAAAATTCTAGTGATGTATACCTTACATACTCATATAGTGCCTAATTCAGACCAGATCGCTGTTGTGCGTTTTCGCACAGCGAGCAACTGGGTCTGTACTGCGCATACGTATGTACTGCAATGCGCCGGCACGTTGGATGACTGCACCAGGCATCTGTGCATACCGACAGGATGGGCGTAAAAAGCGATCACACTGGTGATCGCAAGGTGACTGACAAGAAGAGGCCGTTTGTGGGTATCAACTGACCGTTTTCAGGGAGTGTCCGGAGAAACACAGGAGGGACCAGGCATTTGAAGGGAGGGTTTCTGACGTCAGCTCCGGCCCCGATCATCGCACTGGAAGAGTAAGATCTGAACTGTGCAGATACTGTACAAACTTCTGTTTGGTCAGCTCTCCTGCACATGCGATCGCACCCCTGCACAGCGATTTCCCCCTCCCCTGTAGGCGGTGACTACCTGATCGCAGGGATGCAAAAAACGCACCCTAGCGATCAGGTCTGAATTAGGCCTACAGTTAGTTGTTGTTTTTGAGTAATGTTAGCTTTCACAATGTATCTGTTAGTTATAGGGATCTCACTCCCCACCTTTTTAAACTCTTTCACACAGGTGTTGGATGCTTTGCAACCCCATATACTGTAGATACCTCTATCTGACTCCCTAGCCAGGAGTCACAGTGGCATGCAGTCAGGGCAGCTTTCTGTCACCTCGCTGGCATGCACAATGTGAAAGGTGCGATAGATTGAACACATGTACAGCTGAGACCACCTAGGGCAGGCAGTACATTCACACCAATAGACATTTAGATCAGTCTACTAATGTACAGGTGGTTTGTGATGCAAAACTAAAAATAATGAGTGTTGTTGCTGGTTACCCTGGTGGCTGTCATGATTCCTTCATCCTCAGTCAGTCATCCCTCTTTGACAAATTTGAGGCCTGACAAATGCCAGATGTGTGTAACTAAATATGTATTTAAATGTTAGCAGAAACAAAATTCCCACTATGTAACCAATATGTTGCTGTATACCTACTTTACAGTCTATACTATATCTGTCTTTCAGGTTATGGGGGATATGGCTGTTTCTCTTGGCTTCTGACTCCATTGCCATGCTTTGATTTCCCTACTGAACACAATTACAATCATGCACATAAGGCCACTCAGAATGTGATAGAAAAATGTTTTGGTGTGCTGAAATCTAGGTTTCAGTGTCTTGATAAGTCTGCTGGCCTTTTGTTGTATAGTCCCCTAAAGGTGACTAGAATTGTGTTCTGTCGCTGTTTTCTTCATAACATGTGTTTGCATCAACATCTGCCACATGATGGTGAGGAGGATGATGACAATGAAGAAAACAGTCAGCAAGTAGAGGAGTTAGAACCATCTGGCAACACTTGGAGTACAGATGTAGGGAGGCAGGTAAGGCAGGAACTAATATAATAACATTTTTCTGGTAAGTATATTTATGACACTAAGAGGGTAATTCAGACCTGATCGCTGCTGTGCGTTTTCGCACAGCGGGAGATAAGACACGAACTGCATATGTGTATGCACCGCAATGCACAGGTGCGTCATATGGCTACAAAGCGGATAGCTGCACAGCTATGGGTTTGTGTGATGGATCCATTCGCATGGGCAATCGCAAGGAGATTGACAGGAAGAAGGCATTTGTGGGTGGCAACTGACCATTTTCTGGGAGTGGTTGGGAAAACGCAGGCGTGTCCAAGCATTTGCAGGAAGAGTTCCTGACATCAATTCCGGTCTCGGACAGGCTGATGTGATCGCAGCGGCTGAGTAAGTCCTGGGCTGCACAGAGACTGTAGAAAATCAGTTTGTGCAGCTCTGCTACACATGCGATCACACACTTGGACAGCGGAGACTACCCGATCGCAGAGCTGCAAAAATCACTGCCCATCGATCAGGTCTGTATTACCCCCTATGTTTTTTCTGTAATGCAATTTGGTTGCTTTGAAACACATATCTAATCCCAAAAACAGACTGCATTTGTTACATACAATTGTTGCATGTGTAAGATGAAGCTCCAGGCCTGCTTTGAATGCATGGAATGGGGAGTCTTCGAAGCCTCAGCAACCAAGAAGAGGGGGAGGCATTTTTCAAAAGGGCCAGACCCAGAAAAGCTCCAGGTTCTGATGGAGTGTCATCATCTGCCCTAAGAGCATGTGCGGGTCAGATCGCCCCCATATTCACCAAGATCTTCAACAAATCGCTGGAGCTACAGAAAGTCCCTTCCTGCCTCAAAAGGTCTACTATCATCCCGGTCCCCAAGAAACCCTCTATCACGAACCTGAATGACTACAGGCCAATAGCGCTGACATCTGTGGTCATGAAAACGTTCGAGCGTCTGGTTTTGAATAACCTGAAAACTGTGACTGGCCCCCCAACTGGACCCCCTACAGTTTGTCTATCGATCGAATCGGTGTGTCGAGGATGCAGTCAACCTGGGCCTGCACTACATTCTACAACACCTAGTCATTCCCAGTACCTACGCGAGGGTCCTGTTTGTCAAATTCAGCTCGGCCTTCAATACAATTGTCCCCTGCATCCTCCACCCCAAATTACTTCGCCTAGGGGTCCCAGAAGCTACCGGTTCCTGGATAGTAGACTTCCTGACAGACAGAACACAGGTTGTGGAAGCGGGGGAATTCAACTCTCAAGTGCGGTCCATTAGCACAGGGGCCCCTCAGGGCTGTGTCCTCTCACCCCTGCTCTTCTCCCTGTACACAATTGACTGCACCTCAGAGGCACAATCAGTGAAGATCATCAAATTCGCCGTCAACACCACTGTCATCGGCCTCATCAAGGATGGGGACGAATTGGCATATAGACGGGAAGAAGACCAGCTGGCCCAGTGGTGCATTCACAACAACCTTGCGCTCAGCCCCCTCAAAACTGTTGAGATGATAGTGGACTTCAGGAAAAGGTCAGCTAGTGCACCTCCGCAAACTATTGCTGACAGTGTGGTATCACTAGCGGACTCCTTCAAGTTTCTAGGGACCACAATCTTCCGGGACCTTAAATGGAGGTCCAACGCTGACGCCACTGTCGGAAAAGCGCAGCAAAGGTTGTTCTTCCTCAGGCTACTAGGGAAGTTCAACATCCCACAGAAGCTTCTGCTTCTCTTCTATTCCGCGATTGTGGAGTCGGTACTGTACTCCTCGATACTGGTATGGTACAGCTCCGCCAGCGTGTGAGTCGGGGTACACTGTGCCTGATAATTACTTCACTATAAAGATACCTTGATGTGTTTGCCACCTATATTTTCCCTGTGAGTTCCGGGGTACGCTTCTTATCTTGCAAGCTGTCTTCAGTTTATACGATTCACCTCCGTTTTACATTCTTGAGAGTGGATGGATATATCACTAGATGGTTGATGGTGTGAAAAGATATCTTGATGTGCACATATTTACTTCTTTTTTTGTGAGTGGGGTATGCCGGAGTTCAACATCTGTACTCGTGTCAATGACTATTTCTGTTTTCCTGAATATACTACACATTGTTAGTTTTTCTACTTTTACTTTCCATATCTGGAGCTCATATATCTGACACAACCGGAAGAAGTTTGGCAGGAACACCCTTATCTACGTTCAAAATCCCAAGGGATGTATCCATATTTCTTTGTTGCGCTTAGTGTGTGAAGGAGGCTCAAATATATTTTGTATGTTCTATTCTACACTGGTGTGGATGCTCTAAAACAAAAAATACCAATTATAATCATGCAAGACATTTGATTTCCTTAAGATCCCAAAGAAAATTTATTTACCAGCTTCCCCATCATCATCTTCTGGCTGAGTGGGGCCACGCCGCACTGTTGCAGACTTTCTGGCAACTGGAAAAAAAATATTGTTCATTTGTCAAAAAACACAGAGTTGGATGGTCATAAGTATGCATAATATGCAGCAATACTATTTTGTACATACACACATTGCAAAAAAAAAAAAAGACTTTGTTTAAGTGTATATTTTTTGGTCTTTCAGAACAACCAACAAACATATAAATACACACATAACTGATCAATGTACTTAGGTGGTCATTCCGAGTTGATCGCAGCCAGCAACTTTTTGCTGTTGCTGCGATTAACTAGTCCACGCCTATGGGGGGAGTGTGTTTTAGCTTAGCAGGGCTGCGATCGCTTGTGCAGCCCTGCTAAGCTAAAAAAAAATGTCATGCAGAACAAGACTAGCCCTGGACATACTTACCCTGTGTGACGATCTCAGCGATGTTGGAGCCGGCTTTGACGTCAGACATCCGCCCTCCGTTCTCCTGGACACACCTGCGTTTTCTTCACCACTCCCCGAAAATGGCAGGCAACGGTCTGGTGATGCACAGGAACGCCTTCTTTCTGTCAATCTTCTTGCGGTCGGCTCAGCGACCGCTTTCTTCGTAGGCCGTGACGTAATCCGGCGACCCCTGTCGCCGGGCAATGACGCACGTGCACAGTGCGGCAGCCGCGCATGCGCACTCCAGACCCGTTCGCACCGCAGCGACAAACCGCTGCGTGCGATCGGGTCGGAATGACCCCCTTAGTTTGATGGAGAAACCACAAAATTACAACCACACAATTAATCAACTAATGAGTCCTTGACAACAACAGAATAAAATGGCAACAAAAAACAATAATAGGAAAAGAGGTGGTGTTGTTGTTGTTGTTGTTGTTGTACTACAAACAAACTGTAAACAAATTGGACATAAAGAACAAGAAGTACATAGGTCAATACACTAACTTAATCAAAACACCAAACTAAGCCAAAAATACTCCACATCCATTGTATATAAAAAAAAAAAAACTGTTGTCACCAAGAGTAAGACACTCAGGCTCATGACCCAAACAAATAAGTATACAGTATTGCCATATATGCATTACACCACAAAACATTACTGCACTAAATGCACTATTAAGGCCCATTAAATTTGCACAAAACAACACCACTTTTAACTAGAGATGTGCACCGGACATTTTTCGGGTTTTGTGTTTTGGTTTTGGATTTGGTTCCGCGGCCGTGTTTTGAATTCGGACGCGTTTTGGCAAAACCTCCCTGAAAATTTTTTGTCGGATTCGGGTGTGTTTTGGATTCGGGTGTTTTTTTTTCAAAAACCCCTCAAAAACAGCTTAAATCATAGAATTTGGGGGTAATTTTGATCCTATAGTATTATTCACATCAATAACCACAATTTCCACTCATTTCCAGTCTATTCTGAACACCTCACACCTCACAATACTATTTTTAGTCCTAAAATTTGCACCGAGGTCACTGGATGACTAAGCAAAGCGACCCAAGAGGGCGGCACAAACACCTGGCCCATCTAGGAGTGGCACTGCAGTGTCAGACAGGATGGCATTTAAAAAATTGGCCCCAAACAGCACATGATGCAAAGAAAAGATAAAAAGAGGTGCACTGTGGTCACTGGACAGCTAGGCTAAGCGACACAAACACCTCAATATCACAGGAATTATTCATTCTAATCAATGGCATTATTGGTCCAAATCACTGGAAGAAAATGACAAAATCACTGGAATTATTTGTTCTGATCAATGGTATTATTGGTCCAAATCACTGGAAGAAAATGACAAAATCACTGGAATTATTCGTTCTAATCAATGGTATTATTGGTCCAAATCACTGGAAGAAAATGGAATGGATGGATACTTGCAGTGACACAGAGCTGCAAGATACAGCAATGGCCTACTGTACAACTATATACTGTTAGTCACCAAAATGCTGCACTGTAATACTAGAAGCTCTAGAAAAGTATATATATTATTGTATATATATCAGTACAGAGCGGTGTAACTGTGACCATATGTCCTGACAAGCAGTATAGAAGCTATAGAAAAGTATACATATTATTGTATATATCAGTACAGACAGAGCGGTGTAACTGTGACCATATGTCCTGACAAGCAGTATAGAAGCTATAGAAAAGTATACATATTATTGTATATATCAGTACAGACAGAGCGGTGTAACTGTGACCCATGTGTCCTGACAAGCAGTATAGAAGCTATAGAAAAGTATATATAATATTACTGTATATCAGTACACAGCGGTGTAACTGTGACACATGTGTCCTGACAAGCAGTATAGAAGCTATAGAAAAGTATATATGATATTACTGTATATCAGTACAGAGCGGTGTAACTGTGACACATGTGTCCTGACAAGCAGTGTAGAAGCTATAGAAAAGTATATATATTATTGTATATATCAGTACAGAGCGGTGTAACTGTGACACATGTGTCCTGACAAGCAGTATAGAAGCTATAGAAAAGTATATATGATATTACTGTATATCAGTACAGAGCGGTGTAACTGTGACACATGTGTCCTGACAAGCAGTATAGAAGCTATAGAAAAGTATATATGATATTACTGTATATCAGTACAGAGCGGTGTAACTGTGACACATGTGCCCTGACAAGCAGTACAGAAGCTATAGAAAAGTATATATATTATTGTATATATCAGTACAGAGCGGTGTAACTGTGACACATGTGTCCTGACAAGCAGTATAGAAGCTATAGAAAAGTATATATATTATTGTATATATCAGTACAGAGCAGTGTAACTGTGACCCATGTGTGTCCTGACAAGCAGTATGGAAGCTATAGAAAAGTATATATAATATTACTGTATATCGGTACAGAGCGGTGTAACTGTGACACATGTGTCCTGACAAGCAGTATAGAGGCTATAGAAAAGTATATATAATATTACTGTATATCAGTACAGAGCAGTGTAACTGTGACACATGTGTCCTGACAAGCAGTATAGAAGCTATAGAAAAGTATATATATTATTGTATATATCAGTACAGAGCGGTGTAACTGTGACACATGTGTCCTGACAAGCAGTATGGAAGCTATAGAAAAGTATATATATTATTGTATATATCAGTACAGAGCTGTGTAACTGTGACCCATGTGTGTCCTGACAAGCAGTATAGAAGCTATAGAAAAGTATATATTATATACTGGTGGTCCCCAGTCCCCACAATGCAGCACACTGATCAGATATTTGCAGCACACTGAGCACAGATATGGAGCATTTTCAGGCAGAGAACGTAGATCTTTTCAGCACACTGAGCACAGATTATTTGCAGCACACTGAGCACAGATATTTTCAGCACACTGAGCACAGATTACGGAGCTTTTCAGGGAGAGAACGCTGCCACATCCTGTCCGTTCAATCTCCAAAGCACGAGTGAAAATGGCGGCAACGTGTGGCTCCTTATATAGAATACGAATCTCGCGAGAATCCGACAGCGGGATGATGACGTTCGGGCGCTTTCTGGTTAACCGAGCAAGGCGGGAAGATCAGAGGCTGCCTCGGAACCGTGTAAAATGGGTGAAGTCCGGGGGGGGGGGGTTCGGATCCCGTGGAACCGAACCCGCTCATCTCTACTTTTAACTCAGGCCAACAATCAGACACATATGCATAAAGTGATTTGCAGCATTTGAAAAAAACATATTCAATACATGGGGACAGAACTACACTCAAAAGCACAAAATTTAAATGTTTAACCTTTTTACACACATAAAATACACTTACTGTCCTGCATAGGCCAATCCGAATCCCGAACATAAGTAGCCCTCACAACTTCAGGAGGAATTAGGCTCCTCATGGGTACCTCTTACTCAAGATACATGGCCACGAATGGATGTCCACCACCTCTCTGTCGAGCAGACTTTGCCTCCTTTGCCATTTTAGCCTTGACAAGGCGCTTTATATCATAGAATCGTTTGCGGCACGTGTCCTCTGTCCGCTTGACAACGCCCTCACTGTTCACGGCTGCCACAACTTTGGACAACAAGATGGTTTTCTTGCGGGATGTCACCTTCAATGACTCTGGCACAAACAGCTGATGATGGTATTTCATCAGCTCACGCACCAAAGCCACATTCTCAGAAAATGTAAACTTTACATTGCAACCAGTCTTAGTTGTGGTGCGTAGCTGCAGAGCTGTATCACTGTCACTAGAGGCTTCAGCAGCCACCTCTCCAGTGGTGCAAGTAGAAAAAATGTTTTATAGGTACTGTGTGCACGCGCAAAAGGTGCACGTGCCCAAAAAATGGGTGTGGCCAAATGCCACATGGGGCATGGCCGATGAAAATGGGGGCATGATACACATATGGGGGGCCAGATACACATATGACCCCAATAGTGCCAGATACAGATATGCCCCCACAGTGCCAGATACGCCCCCACAGTGCCAGATACACAAATGCCTCACAGTGCCAGTTGCAAAAATGTCCCACAGTACCAGATGCACAAATGCCCCCAGTAGTGCCATATATGTGCCCAGAGTGCCAGATACACATTGCCCCCAGAGTATCAAATACACATTGCCCCACAGTGCCAGATACACATTACCCCAGTGCCAGATACACATTGCCCCAGAGTGCCAGATACACATTGCCTCAGAGTATCAAATACACATTGCCCCACAGTGCCAGATATGCCCCCACAGTGCCAGGTACACATTGCCCCAGAGTGCCAGATACAAATGCCCCCAGAGTGCCTGATATGCCCCCACAGTGCCTAATATGCCCCCACAGTGCCAGATACACATTGCCCCAGTGCCAGATACACATGCCCCCAGAGTGCCAGATATGCCCCCACAGTGCCAGATATGCCCCCACAGTGCCAGATACACATGCCCCCAGAGTGCCAGATATGCCCCCACAGTGCCAGATATGTTCCCACAGTGCCAGATATGCCCCCACAGTGCCAGATATGCCCCAGAAGTGCAACTCACTGTTGTTGCTGCTGCCTGGGGCTGGCACGGTCTTCTGCTGCTGCTGGGAAGAGGAGAGCTCATCATGCGCCCCTCCTGCCCTTAGTCCAGTCTCCGAGTCCTCCTGCGGTGGCAGCATCCTGTACATTAAATCTGGCGCTGGTCTGCGAGCCAATCAGGGCTCGCAGTCCAGCAGCGGTGGCTCCTGATTGGCTGTTGGTCCACGAGTTCTGATTGGCTCACGAACTGGCGTTTCAGTGCAGGACGCTGGACTTAGGGGACTCTGGAGTGACAGGAGCCTCCGGTGTTCCTGGTTGTCAGCGGGATCCCGCTCCGGTTTGGTCGGCTCAGCTGTGTCATTTCCACTACCGAAACCGCCCGGAGCGCATAGGGGTAGCAGCTGCCGGGTACACGGACACATTATGCGGCCCGGTGTTGGTCAGGACAGAGAGAGCACAGAGCTTCTGGCGCATGTACCATGGCAAGCCCTGGCTGGATGCTGCTGGGAGCCAAGTCTCCGGGAGGTGCCTTATCCACGGGATCCGAGACGCTCCGGGTAGAGGTATTTAGTCTGGCAACTGGGCAGACAGGAGAGGGGCAGGAGAGGAGATGCGCATGCTGCGCTCTCCTCTCTCCAACACCCGCTGTCTGCAAGGTGGTGGGCCGGCGTACCAGCTGAGAATTTCTTATCGGTACGCTGTACTGCCCCGTACCGCCATACTTACAGCACTGCACCTCTCCCACCTCCTCAACCTCACTTACCTCACCCCTCCCACTCACCTCCTCCACCTCACTCACATCCTCCATCTCACTCACCTCAGCCTGAGAAATAATTTAGACAAACACTGAACACTGAAAAATAAAGACACTGAAAACACATTCCTCCACTACCTCTACACAGCACACACCAACTACACACACATCATTGACAAGAGACTTAAATTAAATAATACAAGGACCAAAACTCAGACAAACTATTAAATGACAAAACAACAAGAATGACAAGACAATATTCACACACAATACAGCACTCAGAACTTGCATTACACCACAAATCCACCAACCTACTCACCAAATCCACAGACCCCGACCTCTCACCTCTCCACTAACTAAACCAGCGAGGTTCGGACGGTTTGGGGTGTATTTATATGGCTGCACTAAGACACTCCTACATATGAAACTTAACCAATCATGACCGAGTTACAAAAACGAAAGTACAAGTGGAAACGCGGCCGCAAAAAAAGACCCACTGCAGCGTCATTAAAAATACGAATCGGAAGGAACAACCACACATGTTCGGCCGAACAACACTAATCTAGCCAAGAAATACATTGGAAAATACGAATACCATCGACATCGGAAATCTCGAAAATCAAAAACACGGTAGCTTAGTAAATTACCGATTATGGAGTCAAGAAATTACAGAAAAACCCGAACAATCTAATTCGAGTTCAAACTCTCACCAAATCGACATAAATACGAATGTTAGTAAATATACCCCTCTGTTTCTGTGTGGATACAATGCTAAATTCCGTAGTTAGTTATCTGAGTTACCCCATACAGCGCAAAAACCCTATAGGAAACTGTAGTTAGAATGTGGGACATTAATGCAGAAATAATTTTTTATTAGTCCGAACAAAAAAGCTGCATTTTAAAAAGATCTCAACTGTAAATATTTGTTAACCTCTATAGAAAATTGCAAAACACTTTATAAAAAAAAATTATTTTATAGGAAAATTTTGTTGCCATTATTTGGAGAACACTGGAATTGCTCATCATCACTTTTGCTAGTAGAATAGAATGGTTCATTGATACCTAATGGCCAGAAGTTGCACTATAATAGTAACTAGCCCAATGAAAACAAATCTCTCATTTAAGAAAAGAAAATAAAACCTTTGGGAGTTTACTTATGAAGTATTGAGAATCAAAAACTACTGATCGCGTTTATAGTTACACGGCTGACCGACAGTCACATGACCTCCTCCGTGAGCCCGACGGCTCACTATCCCGATGGTCGGCATGCCGACCAACAGGGACTATTTCCACTCGTGGGTGTCCACGACACCCATAGAGTGGGAATAGAACCCGTGTCGACCGCAGGTCGCCACCGAGCCCGCAAGGGGCTTGCTGCACTCGCCCCTCCCCGCCGGGACCCCGGCGTCGGTAAGGTGACCGGCGGTCAGGAGACCGCCGGTCACCCGTACTACACCCCTATTACACACATTGCCATTTTACATATCGGGCATAAACATGATCAGAAGCGTTCGGGTTTTACAACCTGACACTTTGTAAATAGACCCCTTAATGTCTAATTCTAAGGCAAATATATAGGAAGCCATGGAGCATTCCTTTAACAGGCAAGATACAGTAAATGTAGCCAGCATTAAAATTACACATGGCGTGTCACACAGCCATTAGTGCAGCACACTGTGGTGTTTTGTGTAAGCACACTACAACACAACGCCATGTTTTCAATTCATAATTTAATGTTTACATGCACTACTATGTTCTACTTCCAGATCACATGATTTTCCAATGATAGGATATGTCATGGGAAGTCATCCATCCATAAAATCCCATTAGCTGATGACAACAAATAGCAACTTAATCAGCAGCCATCACCAGTGCTTACAGTCACGGCCGGTTACCGCTAATGCCTGAGGATAGACAGCATGAGTTCCCACTACAATATCAAAACTCAGCACCGGGGATCACCAGGCTGGGCTGTCACCTCGCCTTGTCTTAATGTGAGATTGCCCCAGCCAATTGTGCCTGCAAAAACAATTGCCCACCCAAACTATGGGGAAAAGAAGTCTGGGCGCTACAGTGTCGGACTGGAACATGTAGGGCCCACCGGGGGGATGTAATAGAAGGGGCCCATGTTTAGGGGTGTGGCCAGTCTGCTGAGGGGGTGTGGCCTGCCACCTCATTGGTTTGACTAACCATTAGAACGTCTGGGCCCCTTCATAAATATATACAGTAAATTCAGCTGCTGCATGCATGATAATGTACCAGATTAATAACAGATTAATAACAGCAATGCACTGTAGAAAATACACCATAGTCTAGTATAAGGTAACATATGTATAATGTATAATGCAAGTGCACAGTCTAGAACCTGATCCTTAGAGCAGGAGGAGGGCCCCCAGGCAGTGGGGCCTACCGGTGTTTTCCCCTGTACCCCTGTGGGCCAGTCCAAGCCTGGGGCGCTACCTCCATAGGGTGATAAATGAATGTGCTAATGAAATAAGCATTGGTTTTTGTATGAGGAACTGCAAGTCCTGCATCTATTGACAGTTAAGGTATGCTCTCATTGTAATACTACAAGTGTCAGTATACTGTATCTACAGCTGCCAAGGACTGCTAGATCATAGTGTTGTGTGGAGAACTACAAACCAGAGTCTGCACTCGTGAATAAACACACTGGCCTACAGAGCACACGTAGTTACATAAGATCGCCCCAAAGCACTAGCTAACCATTTTACTAAACATTTATATCCAAGGGGATCCTTGTCCTGATATACTCCATAGGGAACATTCATCCGCAACATAATCCACGGGGAATAAAATAGAAAACTGCAAGAGACTATCACAGCTGCTTCACATGGGAGCACCGCCGCTAAATGACAGAGAACTGGGATTGATGTACATAAGGGCAGTGTTGTTAGATATGATGTTTTTTGCACCTAAAGCGACCCATTAACTATCATCGACAGCATATTCCAGAGCAGTGTTACAGTATGTCTACTGTGATGTTCTACGTACAGTAGGATGAATTTGAAATGCTCAGTCTAATAACTATAATGACATTTGGGGGGAATTCAATTGTGTGGGGTATGTCTATGCCCAGCCAAATCTGTGCTGCAGCAGTTGCCCTTTATGGCAGGCTGATCTCGCAACCATAGGGTTGTGAGCAGTTTTGTGCGAATTTGCTATTCAGGCAGGCAGGCATGGGTATGAGATCCGGTCCCGTTGCCGGCGTTTAAACACTGCTGTAACGACAATTAGCACAATTCAATTACCCATGAAAATGCTCGGGTGCAAATAACGGACCTGGAAAAAAAAAATCTTTTCACCCAAAAAGACACAGGTTCAGTGAAACCTGTGTGTTTTCAGGAGAAAATGGGGCTGTTTTCAGGTATTTTTCTTCGAGTGCCTGATACAGGTGAAACAAATCCCTGATAAACCGTAGCTCGCGCCGGCTTATCGGGGATAATTGAATAGGCCCCAGCAAGACAATTACCATTATCATTGATCATGGGTAATTGAATATCCCCCATAATCTGCAATTGAATTCCCCCTATTGAGAAATGCCTTAAGCAGTAACTAGTGATATCAGATGCTGCATACAGTATGATGTATTCTTGTGCCAGAACTAGCTATACATGAGCATTTACAGTATCTCATTTTGGGGGGGCTATTTATCATTCAATATTTGCAGTATATCCCCCCAAAACACCCATTTTCCGAGGATAATCACAAATATTAAGTATCACCCCAATGTGAAGGAATTTATATATACTGTATGTCAGTTTACCAGAGTCCAGTGTTCTGCATATAATGCATTTTATCTATAACTAAAAATAAGTGTATAACTAAAAACCATTGAATGGAGGGACAGAAAAGCATTCTGCATCTAGCAGCACATGACATACAGTATATTTGTGCAACAAATGCATCCATAAACTAGCATTTATAGTACAATCATTATCTGGCAATGGCCCTGATTCAGGGATGTATTCTATTGCCAATATTTATCCAGCAATTACCAGCCAACAGCCTGTCTCTTACCGTAGTCACCCACAGTAAGGATTCATCCGTAAGTGATTGACAGAGAGTGGCCATTTTGTGGGTGGTAACTGGGAGTGGCTGCAAAAACGTAGGCACATCATAAATGATTTTGGGACATGTCTCAGACTGACACTGCCATCCCGTATGATGATAAAATGGCGCATCAGATCTTTGCCTATTCTGAGTGACAATAGACTCAATGTTTTCATGCTTTGCATCCAATGCTGACTATGTGTACGCAGTTGCGGACAGCTGCGATGGGTCCGGTGGCCATCTCACTACCTTCCCAGGTGGCAGCATTGTCATATTATCGCACATCCACTGCGCATGGGATCACAGCGATGCATTAGCGTCCATCTCTGAATCATGAGTAGTGTCCAAAATGATGTTTCTATATGCAACTAGATAAATATATAAAAATCTGAAATAAAATAAACTTAGATTTTTTTTTTAATTAAGTGGAAACAAGTTTTGTTTGAAGAAAGTGCATTTGTGTAACTGTCCCTGGAAATTAGCGACACTTGGTAAATACTGTGTGAAAGTTGGAATTTGCAGGTTCCCTAACTCCCTAAGGTTTGTACTGTATTTCAGTAACCCTTTGCACCAGGATGTAGTTATGTGACCGGCGATCAGGAGACCGCCGGTCACAATAATGGTACCTACATCCCACCCCCTCACAATCCCTACAGTCGGCATGCTGACTAACAGGGACTATTTCCACGACACCCATAGAGCTTCCCACCACATGCTGTAGAGCCCAACTACTGCATACTTGCCTACTCTCCCGGATTCTGCGGGAGACACCCGGTTTCTCAGGTAGTCCCCCGCAGCCCCGGAAGAGTGGGTACTCCTCCCGCATTCTGCCCACTTCCTACACCCGGCAGAGGGGATGGGGCTTAATGACGCGATTATATGCTAATCGCATCATCGAAGCTCCGCACATATGCAAATACCGTCCACTAGAGGTATTTGCTTGTGTAGTGGGTGGGGCCTAATGACGTCATTGGCTCCCCCCCCCCCGCCTCCATCACCGCCCACCTGCTTCTCCTCTCCGAGTATCTCCAGGAGAGGAGAAAAGAAATGTAGGTAAGTATGCTGCATACTGTATATTGAATCTGCAACTATTCATTCTTATCTCAAGGGTTCCCAACAGCATACTGTGGAGAGGATGTGTTTGTTCTAAGCACTACACTCTGAAAGGTTGCCAGAGCACAGCAATTACCCTCATACAATAGATGCATTAATGTGTCAGAAAGGTACAAGTGTGTTTTTGTATCTTCAAGTAATGATGTGTATACAAAACAGTTTGAACGGTTATGTCCTCAGCTGCACAGTACAGGTAGCTTTTTGCACAATTAACCAATACCCGTATATATGAATTCAGCTTATACATTCACTAGGAACCATTGACATCGGGGAAATACTGTGCTAAACACGCAGAAAAGCACTGGTCGTGTCCATTGCACAGTAAGTGCTGAATACATTTTATTCTCGTATTTATTTATATTTAATAAGTCATAAAGCATTCTATGCCCTGGCAGATGGTTCATTTCTCATCTGATTCAAGTGACTTCAAGACGCTATTTTCAAGTGTGCTGAAAAATAACTCATTTGTATCCACCCTCTGCAATGTCCTCGCTATATACTGTCTTCATGATAAATAAATAAAGCTGATTTTATTGTGTAGACAGTGGGGAAGTGACTGGTCTTATATCTGCATAGTACTCCCTCAAGCAATGCATAGGTTATACAATAGAAGCAAAGTAGCTGAAAACTCACTAGAATGTAATATATGTAAAATAAAATAGCATTAGAGTTAGACTAAACTGAAGCCACAAAGCCATACATTTACAGAAAGCTGCTTCACAATACTCAAATCCTAATGGGAATCATGTGTTACCTGGTGATTTCTGTGGGTCCTGAATCCCTGGTTTCACCATCTCCTGGACCTGTGTATGAGAAGAATGAGAAGAATATACAGGGTTGGGCGTGAGACTCAATCTCTGATGTACAAACATGTGCTGATGATAATTGCCCTATATTTAATGTGACAGCAGCATTCCCCTACTAGTAACAGCACTGTATAATGAAGGACATAGCATAATTAATTTATATTTTGAAAGAAATGTATAATATAGTACGCATATATTATCAGTGATGGACTGACCCTATAACATGTGATAACCAACCACATGACATAAGTAAGAGAAAGATAAATATACAGGGCCATTCCTAGAGTGTGCGGGGCATGTTTCCTTGCTGATGGAGGATGTGGGGACAGCGAAGGAGCAATGGTTGAAATGATGGATCATTATCAATCAGCACTCTTCATGGTGCTACAGCTGTCTCCAGGATAATGTGAAGCCTCAGTGTGTCACACTGTGGAGGAGTGTGAAGGCACAATGGGCTTGTGGAGGACTTTAATGGCATATAAAAGGCATATGGAGGAGTTTGATGGCATATAAGGGGCATGTGGAGGAGTCAGATGGCATATAAGGGGTATGTGGAGGACTCTGATGGCATATAAAAGGCTTATGGAGTAGTCTGATGGCATACAAGGGGCATGTGGAGAAGTCTGATGGCAAGTAAGGGGCATATGTAGGAGTCTGATGGCATATAATGGGCATGTGGTTTGTGACAAAAAAAGACATGTAGAGTGGTCTGATGATCTATAAGGGCCATATGGAGAAGTCTGATAACATACGGGTAATGTGGAGGAGTCTAATGGCATATAAGTGGCATATGGAGGAGACTAATGGCATATAATTGCCATTTTGAATGGTCTGACGGTAGTAAAGGGTTTAGTTTTTTTCTGAAGGTTTGGTGATTAATCCTTTCATTATCAGCAACATTATTATTATTATTATTATTATTATTATTTTAAATATTGTAAGCTGAGATAGACAGATAGATAGACAGACAGACAGACAGACAGACAGACAGACAGACAGATAGATAGATAGACAGACAGACAGACAGACAGACAGACAGACAGACAGACAGACAGACAGACAGACAGATAGATAGATAGATAGATAGATAGATAGATAGATAGATAGATAGATAGATAGATAGATAGATAGAAACAGTAAGAAAGCTATTTATTCTCCCATATTCCTCCAGGACTGTGAGAGGATTGTGTTGTCTAAGGATTACTTTCAGAAAAGCTGTGTGACGATTATCCGGTGTGGTCTCTGTCTGCAATGGTCACCACATACAGAGGGAGAGCAATAAGTAAATATGTGTGTGGAGCTCATGGAGTTTGTGTTAGCATTTAGCAGAGGTTTCTGAGGAATGGAACATGCGGGAGCAATGTAAAGACGGAGTGTTTATCAGATTTAAAAGTAATTGCAGCCTAAACGGAGTAATTCTCATGGAGTTTAGAGGTTCCTGTGTAATTGAGGGTCTGGGGCAGGCCCAGTGTAATCACATATAAGCAGAGGTAATGAAATCCCACAGATACAATGTCAGGAAGACACCCAATATTTGGCTACCGAGAGACAAGATTTAATGTTAACAAAGTATTGATGTGACTTTGTTCTGGTCTGCTGTTTATATGTAAACTGCATAAACCACTGACACAGTGGCGTAACTACTGCCCCCGCAGTCCTCGCGGTGGCTTGGGGGCGAGGGGCTGCGGGGGCGCCACTGACTTAGAACAGATTGACATGCGGACGAGCGTCCGCATGTCAATCTGCGGTCTCCTCTCCCTCCCTGCTGTGTTGGAGGGACACGGAACGCACATCGCGCGTCTCTCCTGTGTCCCTCCCTGGCTCTCCCCCGGCCGGTCTAAGGAAGTGCCGTTCGTGAGCTCTGATTGGCTCACGAACCGGCACTTCCTTTATTAGACCAGCCGGGGGAGAGCCAGGAGGGTCACAGGAGAGACGCGCAATGCGCTCCGTGTCCCTCCAACACGGGGGGGGGGAGCAGGCACTTGGGGCATATACCTGGCACTGTGGGGGGCAGATCTGGCACTGGGGTCATATACCTGGCACTGTGGGGGGCAGATCTGGCACTGGGGTCATGTACCTGGCACTGTGGGGGGCAGATCTGGCACTGGGGTCATGTACCTGGCACTGTGGGGGGCAGATCTGGCACTGGGGGAATATACCTGGCACTGTGGGGGGAAGATCTGGCACTGGGGGCATATACCTGGCACTGTGGGGGGAATATCTGGCACTGGGGGCATATACCTGGCACTGTGGGGGGAAGATCTGGCACTGGGGGCATATACCTGGCACTGTGGGGGCAGATCTGGCACTGGGGGCATATACCTGGCACTGTGGGGGGAAGATCTGGCACTGGGGGCATATACCTGGCACTGTGGGGGGAAGATCTGGCACTGGGGGCATATACCTGGCACTGTGGGGGGAAGATCTGGCACTGGGGGCATATACCTGGCACTGTGGGGGGAAGATCTGGCACTGGAGGCATATACCTGGCACTGTGGGGGGAAGATCTGGCACTGGAGGCATATACCTGGCACTGTGGGGGAATATCTGGCACTGGGGGCATATACCTGGCACTGTGGGGGAATATTTGGCACTGGGGGGAGCAGGCACTGAGGGGGCATATGTGGCACTGTGGGGGAATATTTGGCACTGGGGGGAGCAGGCACTGAGGGGGCATATGTGGCACTGGGGGGGGGGGTATATGTGGCACTGGGGGCATGTACCTGGCACTTTGGGGGAATATCTGGCACTAGGGGCATATACCTGTCACTGTGGGGGAATATCTGGCACTGGGGGCATATGTGGCACTGGGAGCATGGCCCTAGCAACAAGCACTACCCCCTAGCAATGAGCATGACACCCAGTACATGAAACCCCTGGCAACGAGCATGACACCCTGAGCATGAAAACCCCTGGCACCGTGCATGGAACCAAGAGCATGAAACCCCTGGCAACGAGCAGGTAATTTAAAAGTAATTAGAAGCCTTACTGTAGAACTTAATGTGTAATGGGCATTACGGTGTGTGGCATAATGTATCACGGACATTGCGGTGTGTGTCATAATGTATCAGGCATTACGGTGTGTTGTATACTATATCACGGGCATTGTGGTATGTGGTATAATGTCTCAGGATCATTGTGGTGTGTGTCATACTGTGTCACAGACATTGTATGTGCTATAATGTATCAGGGGCATTGCAGTGTGTAGCATAATGTATAACGGGCATTGCGATTCCTGTCATAATGTGTCACAGGCATTACGGGGTGTGGCATAATGTGTCTGGGGCATTACAGTGTGTGCATATTGTGTCATGTGCATTATTGTGTGTGGAATAATGTCTAAGGGCCATTGCAGTATGTGGCATAATGTATACTGGGCATTACTATAAGGAGGAAAAATGACAAATAATGTAAGGGGCATGAATCAGGATTATTTTTCTTTCCTGTGGTGGCCAACGTCTGGGCGTGCAGGTTGCAAAACTGGGGTATAAGGTAGTCTTTTCCTGCAATGCCACGCCCTCCATGCAAAGCCACGCCCATTTCGACAAAGCCACACACCCTTTTTGCCGGCGCGCGCCTGCGGCGCTCGCATTTTTCTACCTTTGCTAGTGCCAATTATGGGGGGGGGGGGGGCGCCAAAGGATTTTTTGGCTTGGGGGAGAAAAATTTCTAGTTACGCCACTGCACTGACAGGAATATTGTCATCCTCTGCATCAGTATACTGGGCCTAATTCAGCATGGAACACTGCTCTGACAGTGTTTGCAAGTTGAAGCCCTGTGCAATGTGCACACGCAGAAGTCGCACTGCGCGAGTGCACACAGATGCGACAGCATCTCACACATGCAAACACCTCTGCCTGATTGACAGGCAGAGGCATTCACAGGGCGGGAGGGGGTGTTGCGTCTGCTTTTCGGAGGCGGCGTTGCGGAAGATACAACACAGGCGTGTCCAGACCGCTTGCGGGGTGGCCCATGTGCCTGCGGGATGTCACATGCAGCCGCTGTGACCCAAAACATGGTGGGTAGCTGCATGCCTTAGCAGCTAGACCGTCTTGCGATGCGCTCTCATGTTTGCAGGAGGGAGGCAGGACCCGGCATACGGGGATGACTTGACCTGTGCTGGGCGACCCACCAGCATGTCAGAGTAAAGGGTTGTTGGTGTGCAATTTTTTGCATATCTATAACCCTTGCTTAATTAGGCCCACTGTATGATAGGTGCCAAACATAACGTATTAAGGAAGGGTGATGTACTGTACAGTATCTGAACATCAATTAGCGGCTTCCGTGCCCTGTGCTCGCAGGCTTATACCCCTTTTCCACTAGCTAAATGTACCCGTGTTTTTGCACGGGGGCGCGCATCAACACGGGTTTTTACTAAGTGGAAACGGCTCAACACGGGTTGAGTGACCCTGGAATCCTACCCGGGTAGCTACCTGGGTTGAACACGGTAACACGGTAATGACCCGGGTAATTGTGCAGTGGAAACGGTCATTACCCGTGTTTTCAGACCCAAGTAACAAGTGACATCAATAGTTTTTACAGCGCTTACCCGGGTTAAGTGGAAACAGATCCGACCCGGGAATAACCTGTGTCGAAGTGCACTGGAAACGGCGGGGCTGACACGGGTTGTAGCTGGGTTAAACATCATGGATTGGACCTGGTACTCTGGTGGAAAAGGGGTATAACATTACACGTGTTTTGCAGGATATTTTCATGATGCACCGAAGCGCCCAATTCACTTGCAATGCACTGAGAAACAGCAAGTCACAAATGTCAAGCATTAATTATTATTCATTGGGAGGGGTGCCCCAAAGATACTGCACTGTGCCCTGCCATTTTTGCCTTAAAATAAGTATTTTTCCCTACTATTGTGTAGGCACATCGGTATGGGTAGATAACTAAAAAGCTTCTTTAATTAAGCACTGAAGCTGCCGCAAACATACATGGAATGAATTGCTGCGTGTCTTCATTTTATTCCACGTCTCACAGTTATGCCCCTTTGACCCCTCCCTCCCCCCCCCCCCCAAGTCCTTATGCCCTAGGCTGCCACCTAATCAGCCTAATGCAATACAGTATTGGTGAGGTTCCTATCAAGAGCACAATCAAGGTGTCCGTCCCTAAGGTGAGTACCTTTGAGATGGTCCCTACCCCTCCCAAAAATCCAGTCCGGCCCTGCTCAAGAATATATTTAATATCACTGTTTTTTGCTTGACTGGTTACAGCATAAATCCAAATGATTGCATGCAGCTCACACACTATCTTGTATAGTGGTAATAGGGTCATCTGAGGGCCTACAGTACGATGCAATAACTGCTGGTGGCCCCAGGGAACTAGTTTCAATGATTAGGGCTTATCAACAAGATCCTTACAGAAAATGCAATGCTATACAGACTTACATAAAGAGCGCCCCTATTAACTATCTATCGTTAACAGCCAGCATTCTCTCCTATGAGATAAGATTGATCAGATGTTATCTGCACCAGCCGGCTTGTTCTGTGTGTACACGCAGGATGTTATAAACTACCAGACACGCTTAATGGCAAAGGTGCGCTATTAAATATCTCCAAGGTACAAATAGAGTTTGTGTTTGTTGCATTGTATTCTGATTGATGGAGAGACACCAACTGCTGACAACTGTTTTGAAATTAGATTCTTTAGTAGACAGCTTTGAATTTACATGGAACCAGCTGTAAAGAGGGTTATGATATGAATCATATCTTTCCAAAACCAGAGTAAGAGTGATTAGTGCACGCAATGCTAACACTGCTATATCTGCAAGAAATGAGAGTGAGGGTAGCACTACAGTAGAAAATAAACTTTAAATGGAAGCAGAGGCGTAACTAGGGTTTTTGGAGCCCAGGGCAAGATGTAAAACGGCGCCCCCCCACAAAAAAAAAAAAAAAAACATAGCAAAAGAAGTATGTGCGCGCGCCTAAGGTGCGCTTGTCGAAAAATGGGCGTGGCCACGCTCCAGAAGGGGTGTGGCCACGCTCCAGAAGGGGTGCGGCCACTGAAAATGGCCCACAGTGCCAGTTACATTGCCCCACAGTGCCAGATACAATGCCCCACAGTGCCAGTTACATTGCCCCACAGTGCCAGATACAATGCCCCACAGTGCCAGTTACATTGCCCCACAGTGCCAGTTACATTGCCCCACAGTGCCAGTTACATTGCCCCACAGTGCCAGTTACATTGCCCCACAGTGCCAGATACAATGCCCCACAGTGCCGGATACATGCCCCACAGTGCCAGTTACATTGCCCCACAGTGCCAGATACAATGCCCCACAGTGCCAGATACATGCCCCACAGTGCCAGATACAATGCCCCACAGTGCCAGTTACATTGCCCCACAGTGCCAGATACAATGCCCCACAGTGCCAGTTACATTGCCCCACAGTGCCAGATACAATGCCCCACAGTGCCAGTTACATTGCCCCACAGTGCCAGATACAATGCCCCACAGTGCCAGTTACATTGCCCCACAGTGCCAGATACAATGCCCCACAGTGCCGGATACATGCCCCACAGTGCCAGTTACATTGCCCCACAGTGCCAGATACAATGCCCCACAGTGCCAGATACATGCCCCACAGTGCCAGATACAATGCCCCACAGTGCCAGTTACATTGCCCCACAGTGCCAGATACAATGCCCCACAGTGCCAGTTACATTGCCCCCCAGTGCCAGATACAATGCCCCACAGTGCCGGATACATGCCCCACGGTGCCAGTTACATTGCCCCACAGTGCCAGATACAATGCCCCACAGTGCCAGATACATGCCCCACAGTGCCAGATACAATGCCCCACAGTGCCAGATACAATGCCCCACAGTGCCAGTTACATTGCCCCACAGTGCCAGATACAATGCCCCACAGTGCCAGTTACATTGCCCCCCATTGCCAGATACAATGCCCCACAGTGCCGGATACATGCCCCATGGTGCCAGTTACATTGCCCCACAGTGCCGGATACAATGCCCCACAGTGCCAGATACATGCCCCACAGTGCCAGTTACATTGCCCCACAGTGCCAGATACAATGCCCCACAGTGCCAGATACATGCCCCACAGTGCCAGTTACATTGCCCCACAGTGCCAGTTACATTGCCCCATAGTGCCGGATACAATGCCCCACAGTGCCAGATACAAGCCCCACAGTGCCAGTTACATTGCCTCACAGTGCCAGTTACATTGCCCCACAGTGCCAGATACAATGCCCCACAGTGCCAGTTACATGCCCCACAGTGCCAGTTACATGCCCAACAGTGCCGGATACAATGCCCCACAGTGCCGGATACAATGCCCCACAGTGCCAGTTACATTCCCCACAGTGCCAGTTACATGCCCCACAGTGCCGGATACATTGCCCCACAGTGCCGGAAACAATGCCCCACAGTGCCAGATACATGCCCCACAGTGCCAGTTACATTGCCCCACAGTGCCAGTTACATTGCCCCACAGTGCCGGATACATGCCCCACAGTGCCAATTGCATTGCCCCCCAGTGCCAGATACAATGCCCCACAGTGCCGGTTACATTGCCCCCAGTGCCAGATACAATGCCCCACAGTGCCGTATACATGCCCCACAGTGCCAGTTACATTGCCCCACAGTGCAAGATACAATGCCCCACAGTGCCAGTTACATGCCCCACAGTGCCAGTTACATGCCCCACAGTGCCAGTTACATTTCCCCCCAGTGCCAGATACAATGCCACACAGTGCCGGATACATGCCCCACAGTGCCAGTTACATCACCCCACAGTGCCAGTTACATTGCCCCACACTGCCAGTTACATTGCCCCACAGTGCCGGATACAATGCCCCACAGTGCCAGATACATGCCCCACAGTGCCAGTTACATTGCCCCACAGTGCCAGTTACATTGCCCAACAGTGCCAGTTACAATGCCCCACAGTGCCAGTTACACTGCCCCACAGTGCCAGTTACATGCCCCACAGTGCCAATTACATGCCCCACAATGCCAGTTACATTGCCCCACAGTGCCAGTTACATGCCCCACAGTGCCAATTACATGCCCCACAATGCCAATTACATGCCCCACAATGCCAGTTACATTGCCCCACAGTGCCAGTTACATGCCCCACAGTGCCAGTTACATGCCCCACAGTGCCAGGCCCCACTCAGTGCCAGTTACACATGCCCCATTTGGTGCCAGATACATGCCCCACAGTGCCGCCAAGCCCGCCGCCCCCCCCCCCCCCCCCCCGTCACTCACCGCTTGCTCTCTGTGAGGGGAGGAGAGCGCAGCGCAGCGCCTCTCCTTCCCCTCACCGCTCCAGGTCTCCGACGGCTGTCTGGCGCCGGTTCGCTAGCCAATCAGAGCTCGCGGACCGGCAGCCAATCAGGAGCAGGTCCGCAAGCTCTGATTGGCTAGCGCCGGAGACCGGACACTAGTGCTGGCAGCGGCGGTGAGGGGAGGGAGAGACGATGCGCTCTCCTCCCCTCACATTTATTGTTGACGGGGGCGAGTGGGGCATGATGCCCTGGTCACCGGCGGCGCCCCCCCCCCCCCCTCCTGGGCCTGCCAAGGCGCCCAGGGCACGTGCCCCACTCGCCCTACCCTAGATACGCCTCTGAATGGAAGCTTTAAAAATATGTTTTGCTGTGGAGAAAATATGATGTGTAAACCTGATTTCTCATTGTGGATCTGTAAAAAGCAAAGTATTAGTCCCTCTTGTCCCTTACAGATATATTCATATCTTCCCTCACCATTAAGACAGTCTCAGTCTGGAACTGATATCATTAGAGCAGGGCCGTAACTAGGTGTGTGCGGAGGAAGCACCGCACATATCGCTGCAAAGCGGCAGCATACCTCCCAACACTGAATCCTGTTGAAGAGGGACATAAGCGCTGCATAGCCACACCCATTTTTGAACCTGAGGCTTGGCCTGAGAAATGGGATGTGGCTTCGCGGGGTTGCCGCAATCGCGAGCAACGCCCCCCATTTTCGGCACTGAGCTGCTGGCATGCCCCCTCTCCTACTGTCTTCAGTGAATAGACACTGTGCGCATGTAACCAATCAGCTGCTCTGTATATTTTTATAGTATGCAAATTATAAATGTTATGTCAATGCTGAATGGTTGCCATGGGCAACTTCTCCACTGGCTCACTTCCATTTTTATCACTGCTTAGTACATGTCCCCATTAATCCGTCATTACAAAAATACAGGGATAAATGTTGCAAGGGTGGTTGTAAAGCCTTTATTCAGTAATATTCCTGCTAGTGCTGTAACACCAGGGGCGTTTTAAGCGAGGAGAAGTCCCATGTGCAGCCTTCTGCATCAGGGGCCCCCCTCCTCCTCTCTGACCGAGGCACAAGGTTTACCTCTCCGGAGTCCCCCGGCGGTGCCATCCTTCCCTGCAGCAGATGCGCAGACCTCCCGGAACACCGTGCGGCTGCCATTTTCCCATAGATTATCCTAATGCAAATGTGTGAAAATCCAGAAAAATGACCGCTGTGCCACGTTTCTTGAGTTTTCAGCAGGCGCAATAGAGCATACTTGCCTACTCTCCCGGAAGCTGTGGGAGGCTCCCGTTTTTTTGGGTATCCCCCTGGAAGAGTAAGCAGGTCTCCCGCATCCTGCTTGCACCCTAGTGATGCAGGCAGGATGAAGAGATAAACTCCCATATACGCGAGTCCGTTGGGTGGGGAAGGGGTTAAAATTACGCAAAATATGATGTCATATCTGGCCCTGCCCCCCAAAGTCTCCTGCCGTGTCTCCTCTCCGGGCTTCTCCCGGAGAGGAGATATTTAAAGTCAGCAAGCATGCAATAGAGAGCATGCCTAGTGTTCAGACTCTATTGCACTGCTGAAAAGGGATGGCTCCGACGGGGGACTCCAGAGAGGTAAGTATTAAACATATAGGTGCAGTGTGTGCGGGGTGGGTTCCTCTGGACTCCGGGGACCGTGTGCCTCGCACACACTGCACCCATTACAGATACGCCAATGTGCAACACCCATGGTGGTGCTGTCTTGTTTCTGTCTGGACTCTACCTGTTCTTTTCAGGAGTCCCCACACCACAGCAAAGAGACAGGAAACTCCACTAGTTCCCAATACACTGATGACAGAATAGGTTGGGTGCCGATTGGTTTATTTAACTGGATCACTCCGTCATGCTCTGGCTTAAATAAAAGGTAAGCATATCATGACACAACACTATACCACTTACTTTATCACAGCGTAATGTTTCAGCCTATAAACATAGCTCAACACGATATTAAAACTTTACTTATTGCAATTACCAATTAATACATAATGTTACGACTTCAATAACAGTAGTGCAGATTATATCACAATGACAGAGTAAGGGGCCCATTTATCATTGATTGCATCTGCGATATTTGCGCCCAGGATCGCATTGCAGAATGCGATCACATTTGCCAGATGTATAATCCTGCACAGGCAGGGACAGGGGGTTTGTAAAGAGCCCGTCCATGTGATGTACACAACGGCCACTTCCAGAGAGGACCTCTAGTGTCTGTCTGACTATAGAGCTGGTTGCAGCAGCTCCAGCAGCGGGCGCCCACACTGCCCATGGCGCTTGCTGCAGCCGGAGAGCAGGATGTGGGTGGGCGGCGGGCACCTGCGGGGTGATTGCTACTGCAGCTGCACCTGCGGGCCTCAGCGCCGCGGGCGCCCACCCTGCTTGCCCGAGCCTAGATCCGCTCCTGGATGTGTAGCCCATAGGCTACTGTGGGCTACCACCACCATCTTCAGATGGCGGTAGATGCAGCGGGCCAATATGGGCAAGGTTTCATATTCTGGAAATTGATACATCTGGCAGTATCACCAGAAACCTATGGGGGATGTGGCTGCTAGCGAGAATGGAGGAGTTACATGGCCCGGAGTTTACATTTATGTAAGGCAAAGCAGCAGGATAGTATGGGTAAATGCAAGGTTATAGCCACCAGGGGATTTTTAAATGAAGTAAAGTGCAAATTATTATATTTTTTATATTTCTAGTTGCACTATTTTATACTTATGGTCTGGGGCAGATCTACTCATCGGCCCAGATAGCATTCACCAGGGGCGCTGGCCAACGGGGGAGGGGGTGCTACCCTGTAGTGCCACACACATCCAGGCTGCTGGCTGGCAGTGGTTGGTTTTGAATCTGTTCTGTAGGACACCGGTGTGGGCTGTGGAGCTGGCAGTGATGTAAGAGACCAGGGCAATACATAATGCATAGCTTAGGTTGCGGATGAACATAGGTAATGGGACATTGAACTGTGGGCCCGACACTCAGCACATTCACTATGGGGTGCAGGCCATAGGACTATTGTCCGGTGTCCATACCGAGGGGGGTGACCGTAGCTCCTGGGTACTAACACATAAACGGTCAATGGAAATGGCAGTGCCCATTATTGTCAGTACTCGTGCACTCAGTACTGGGCGATACTAACTGGCTGCAGCTTTATTCCAGGCACACATTGCGGATAATCCAGTTCATACACGTTCTTCCGCCTGCTGGCAGGAAGTGAATGCAGCACCTGTAATCTAACAGTGGTGCTTTGTTGTTTATATGGTAAAGGAAAGCTCTGTCCTTGGGGTATTCTATACATGGTAAAGTTTTGATTGTTTTTTCATATGTGGGGGTCAGTGTATTTTATTTTTGTTTTCTGTGGAGGCCAGTGTTATTTTTATTTTTTTTCTCTGTGGGGCCAGTGCGATTGTTCTTTATGTGGGGGCCAATGTGTGTGGTTTTTTTCCCCCGAGGGGACCAATGTGTGTGTTTTTGGGATTAATGGTGATGATCAGCCACAGAACCTGTGTAATTCATATGTGTCCCTGGGGTTACCTTGTGGATGGTGAACGATGTGGGAGAGAAATAGTATGTGCAGGGTTCCTTGTAAGTAATATAAGTATACAGGAAGTGAGTTATGCAGAATTAGGTAGACTTGTAAGTTAATGGATTGTAACTACTACATCAGCTTTCAACATGATTAAAAGACAAAAGACTAGTTCAAGGAAAGTCAAATATACAGACATACTGTAGGTGACAAAAAATATACCAAAGTGTACATATAGAAGAAAACAGAAAATGGAAAGATACCATTTGTCAGCGGTAGGAACTCTGCCAAAGGGCGTAGCTACCATAGGTGCGGGGAGTGGATCTGCTATGGGGCCCAGAGCTGAGAGGGGCCCACCTTCCCTATCACAGTCACATATGTTGCATACATTTTTCACCATGGGGTGGTCCATAGGAGCTCTGAAGGCCAGTACTGATCTTAACACAGACTGCTCAGCACACATCTCTCCCCCCAGCGCAATGTGTGTTGAGCGAGGGGGGGGGACACAGGGGACCGCTCACTTCACACAGCGCTGAAGTGAGTGACCCGCTAGATTGAGCATGTAGGCTCAATATAGCACCGGCGATAGCGATGCGTGGCCCTATCGCTGGGGGGGGCATACACACAACAGATCCGTGCTTAAAATCTAAGTAATCTAGTCAGATTGCTTAGATCATAAACATGGTTCTCTCCATGTGTACCCCCCTTTACAAACTTTTGCCATAGGACCTACAATTTATCTAGTTATGACCCTAGACCTGCTCATTGTAATGTGGTATAAAATGAACTGAAGGGATTTATAATGTTACATACTGTCACAACTGAGGGCTGGTGCTGACCAGGGGGAAGCCTCAGTTGTAGGGGCTGAGGTATATGTGTACCTGGGAGGCAGTACAGGGTTCTTAGACATGCAGGGAACCTTTAGAACAAATGCCCGAAGGCGTGACCAAGACAACGAAGGAAAGTTCAAAGGTTTATTAAACACAGTTCAGAGGAATACTGATGACTTGGTACAGGTAACAGGAATCACAGTTCAGATAAATACTTGGGATCGATGACGGAACACCGATGGTGACTTGGGATCGATGGCGGAACACCGATGGTGACTTGGGATCGATGGCGGAACACCGATGGTGACTTGGGATCGATGGCGGAACACCGATGGAGACTTGGGATCGATGGCGGAACACCGATGGAGACTTGGGATCGATGGCGGAACACCGATGGAGACTTGGGATCGATGGCGGAACACCGATGGTTACTGGGGATCGATGGCGGAACACCGATGGTTACTGGGGATCGATGGCGGAACACCGATGGTTACTGGGGATCGATGGCGGAACACCGATGGTTACTGGGGATCGATGGCGGAACACCGATGGTTACTGTGGATCGATGGCGGAACACCGATGGAGACTTGGGATCGATGGCGGAACACCGATGGAGACTTGGGATCGATGGCGGAACACCGATGGTTATTGGCAGGGCAGAGCACCGCTGGAAGCTAGAAGCTGGAAGCCGGTCTCAGGTAACTGCCAGTCACAGGGAGCAATGTAGACACTGCAGAGTCAGGCTGTACTGCAGAGAAAGTCCATGGAAGAACTGCACACTGGAATCACTGTAGACAATTGAAGCACTGACCTCTTTCCACCCCAGGAACAAGATATTTATACCAGCTGGGAAACAGGGATTGGCTGGCTGATTAACCAGAGACCAGAGTGCAGCTGCTGGGTAATCAGGCTGAGAGCAGAGTGCAGCCGATAGGCTGAAAGGTAACATGTGATTAGGAAAACATGGCTGCGCCCATGTTAGCTTTTGGAGGGAAAGATTGTTTGTAACTTGCATGTGAAACTTAACCCTGATGCTGCCAGAATCACAGTAAAGAGATTAGAGACAGAGATGCAGCGTGCTGCACACAGACAGTGCAGATGGAATCCAGGCTTGGAACACTGGGACAGTCTCAGGAGGCAATTGGAAGGTAAATACTGATAAGGAATTACCTGGATCGTGACAGCACCCCCTCCTTTAGGAGTGGCCCCAGGACACTTCTTATAAATTCTTTACCTGAACAAATGGAAGAATCTAGATTGAATCCTGATGAACTTGAACTGGCTGGAACCAGAGGAGACTGTACTGGACCTATGGACGAGACCAGATTGAGTCCAGACAAACTTGAACCGGCTGAGACCGGCGGAGACTTTGGGCCGACGGATAGGACAGGATTGAGTTTGGAGACCGTTGAATCAGCTGGAACTGAAAGAGTCAGAATCCGGTTAGAACCGGAATGAGTGGTATCAGAGTGTTCAGTTAGACCATCCTGGACCTGGTCCATGCTGGATGCCAACAGGGTGGTGTTCTCTGAAGACGGCAAACAGGAGTTCATAACTGCATCTGTAGCACAAAAATTTCCATCTGGGAACTTGGCTCTGGATACTTCCCTTGGGGCTGAAACTTTGGTGACCCCTCCTGGGGTTGACGAATCAGACACCTCTCTCAGGGTTGTTTTCTCCAGCACCCCTCCTGGGGCTGACAGATCAGAAACTCCTTTTCTCTATCGTCCTAAGTGGATGCTGGGGTTCCTGAAAGGACCATGGGGAATAGCGGCTCCGCAGGAGACAGGGCACAAAAGTAAAGCTTTTACAGGTCAGGTGGTGTGTACTGGCTCCTCCCCCTATGACCCTCCTCCAGACTCCAGTTAGATTTTTGTGCCCGGCCGAGAAGGGTGCAATTCTAGGTGGCTCTCATAAAGAGCTGCTTAGAGAGTTTAGCTTAGGTTTTTTGTTTTACAGTGATTCCTGCTGGCAACAGGATCACTGCAACGAGGGACAGAGGGGAGAAGAAGTGAACTCACCTGCGTGCAGGATGGATTGGCTTCTTGGCTACTGGACATGAAGCTCCAGAGGGACGATCACAGGTACAGCCTGGATGGTCACCGGAGCCACGCCGCCGGCCCCCTCACAGATGCTGAAGCAAGAAGAGGTCCAGAATCGGCGGCTGAAGACTCCTGCAGTCTTCTTAAGGTAGCGCACAGCACTGCAGCTGTGCGCCATTTTCCTCTCAGCACACTTCACACGGCAGTCACTGAGGGTGCAGGGCGCTGGGGGGGGGGGCGCCCTGGGAGGCAAATGAAAACCTTTAAAAAGGCTAAAAATACCTCACATATAGCCCCAGAGGCTATATGGAGATATTTACCCCTGCCTAAATGTACTAAATAGCGGGAGACGAGCCCGCCGGAAAAGGGGCGGGGCCTATCTCCTCAGCACACGGCGCCATTTTCTGTCACAGCTCCGCTGGTCAGGAAGGCTCCCAGGTCTCTCCCTGCACTGCACTACAGAAACAGGGTATAACAGAGAGGGGGGGCAAAATAAATGGCAATATATTAATATAAAAGCAGCTATAAGGGAGCACTTAATCATAAGGCTATCCCTGTCATATATAGCGCTTTTTGGTGTGTGCTGGCAGACTCTCCCTCTGTCTCCCCAAAGGGCTAGTGGGTCCTGTCTTCGTATAGAGCATTCCCTGTGTGTCTGCTGTGTGTCGGTACGTGTGTGTCGACATGTATGAGGACGTTATTGGTGTGGAGGCGGAGCAATTGCCAAATATGAGGATGTCACCTTCTAGGGGGTCGACACCAGAATGGATGCCTTTATTTGTGGAATTACGGGATAGCGTCAACTCGCTTAAGCAGTCGTTTGCCGACATGAGGCGGCCGGACACTCAATTAGTGCCTGTCCAGGCGCCTCAAACACCGTCAGGGGCTGTAAAACGCCCCTTGCCTCAGTCGGTCGACACAGACCCAGACACAGGCACTGATTCCGGTGGTGAAGGTGACGAATCTACCGTATTTTCCAGTAGGGCCACACGTTATATGATTTTGGCAATAAAGGAGATGTTACATTTAGCTGATACTACAGGTACCACTAAACAGGGTATTATGTGGGGTGTGAAAAAACTACCAGTAGTTTTTACCGAATCAGAAGAATTAAATGACGTGTGTGATGAAGCGTGGGGTGCCCCGATAAAAAACTGCTAATTTCAAAGAAGTTATTGGCTTTATACCCTTTCCCGCCAGAGGTTAGGGAGCGCTGGGAAACACCTCCTAGGGTGGACAAAGCGCTAACACGCTCATCAAAACAAGTGGCGTTACCCTCTCCTGAGACGGCCGCACTTAAAGATCCATCAGATAGGAGGATGGAAAATATCCAAAAAGGTATATACACACATGCAGGTGTTATACTACGACCAGCTATTGCGACTGCCTGGATGTGCAGTGCTGGGGTAGTTTGGTCAGAGTCCCTGATCGAAAATATTGATACCCTGGACAGGGACAATATTTTACTGTCGTTAGAACAAATAAAGGATGCATTTCTTTATATGCGTGATGCACAGAGAGATATCTGCACACTGGCATCACGGGTAAGTGCTATGTCCATTTCGGCCAGAAGAGCTTTATGGACACGACAGTGGACAGGCGATGCGTAGAGGAGTTATTTGGGGTCGGTCTATCGGATTTGGTGGCCACGGCTACGGCCGGGAAATCCACCTTTCTACCTCAAGTCACTCCCCAACTGAAAAAGGCACCGACCTTTCAACGCAGCCCTTTCGTTCCTTTAAAAATAAGAGAGCAAAGGGCTATTCATATCTGCCACGAGGCAGAGGACGAGGGAAGAGACAGCAACAGGCAGCTCCTTCCCAGGAACAGAAGCCCTCCCCGGCTTCTACAAAAGCCTCAGCATGACGCTGGGGCTTCGCAAGCGGACTCGGGGGCGGTAGGCGGTCGTCTCAAGAATTACAGCGCGCAGTGGGCTCACTCGCAGGTAAATCCCTGGATCCTGCAGATAATATCTCAGGGGTACAGGTTGAAATTAGAGACAGAGCCACCTCGCCGTTTCCTGAAGTCTGCTTTACCAACGTCCCCCTCAGAAAGGGAGACGGTTTTGGAAGCCATTCACAAGCTGTATTCTCAGCAGGTGATAGTCAAGGTACCTCTTCTACAACAAGGGAAGGGGTATTATTCCATTTTTTTTGTGGTACCGAAGCCGGATGGCTCGGTAAGGCCTATTCTAAATCTGAAGTCCTTGAACCTGTACATAAAGAAGTCCAAGTTCAAGATGGAGTCACTCAGAGCAGTGATAGCGAACCTGGAAGAAGGGGACTTTATGGTATCCTTGGACATCAAGGATGCGTATCTCCACGTTCCAATTACCCCTCACACCAGGGGTACCTCAGGTTCGTTGTACAAAACTGTCACTATCAGTTTCAGACGCTGCTGTTTGGTTTGTCCACGGCACCTCGGGTCTTTACAAAGGTAATGGCCGAGATAATATTTCTTCTTCGAAGAAAAGGCGTATTAATTATCCCATACTTGGACGATCTCCTAATAAGGGCAAGGTCCAGAGAACAGCTAGAGATGGGTTTAGCACTATCTCAAGAGGTGCTAAAGCAGCACGGATGGATTCTGAATATTCCAAAATCCCAATTAATGCCGACAACTCGTCTGCTGTTCCTGGGGATGATTCTGGACACAGTTCAGAAAAAGGTTTTTCTTCCCGAAGAAAAAGCCAAGGAGTTATCTGACCTGGTCAGGAACCTCCTAAAACCAGGAAAGGTGTCTGTACATCAATGCACAAGAGTCCTGGGAAAAAATGGTAGCTTCTTACGAAGCAATCCCTTTCGGCAGATTCCATGCAAAGGGATCTGTTGGACAAATGGTCAGGGTCGCATCTTCAGATGCACCTGCGGATAACCCTGTCGCCGAGGACAAGGGTATCCCTTCTGTGGTGGTTGCAGGAGGCTCATCTATTGGAGGGCCGCAGATTCGGCATGCAGGATTGGATCCTGGTGACCACGGAGGCCAGCCTGAGAGGCTGGGGAGCAGTCACACAGGGAAGAAATTTCCAGGGAGTGTGGTCGAGCCTGAAAAAGTCTCTTCACATAAGCATTCTGGAACTAAGAGCAATCTACAATGCTCTAAGCCAGGCGGAACCTCTGCTTCAAGGAAGACCGGTGTTGATCCAGTCGGACAACATCACGGCAGTCGCCCATGTAAACAGACAGGGCGGCACAAGAAGCAGGAGGGCAATGGCAGAAGCTGCCAGGATCCTTCGCTGGGCGGAGAATCACGTGATAGCACTGTCAGCAGTATTCATCCCGGGCGTGGACAACTGGGAAGCAGACTTCCTCAGCAGACACGACCTTCACCCGGGAGAGTGGGGACTTCATCCAGAAGTTTTCCACATGCTATTAAACCGTTGGGTAAAACCAATGGTGGACATGATGGCGTCTCGCCTCAACAAAACACTGGACAGGTATTGCGCCAGGTCAAGAGATCCGCAGGCAATAGCTGTGGACGCGCTGGTAACACCTTGGGTGTACCAGTCGGTATATGTGTTTCCTCCTCTGCCTCTCATACCAAAGGTATTGAGGATTATACGGCAAAGAGGAGTAAGACTAGTGGCTCCGGATTGGCCAAGAAGGACTTGGTACCCGGAACTTCAAGAGATGGTCACGGACGATCCGTGGCCTCTACTTCTGAGAAGGGACCTGCTTCAGCAGGGTACTTGTCTTTTTCAAGAATTACCGCGGCTGCGTTTGACGGCATGGCGTTTGAATGCCAGATCCTAAAAGGAAAAGGCATTCCAGAAGAAGTCATTCCTACCTTGATAAAGGCAAGGAAGGAAGTCACCGCGAAGCATTATCGCCGTATTTGGCGAAAATATGTTGCGTGGTGCGAGCAGCGGAGTGCTCCGATGGAGGAATTTCAACTGGGTCGTTTTCCTACATTTCCTGCAATCAGGATTGTCTATGGGTCTCAAATTGGGATCTATTAAGGTTCAAATTTCGGCCCTATCAATATTCTTCCAAAAAGAATTGGCCTCAGTCCCTGAGGTCCAGATTTTTATCAAAGGAGTACTGCATATACAGCCTCCTGTGGTGCCTAAGGTGGCACCGTGGGATCTAAATGTAGTTTTAGATTTCCTCAAATCCAATTGGTTTGAACCACTAAAGAATGTGGATTTGAAATATCTCACATGGAAAGTGACTATGTTACTGGCCCTGGCTTCGGCCGGGAGAGTATCTGTACTGGCGGCTTTGTTTTATAAAAGCCCTTATTTAATTTTCCATTCGACATAGGGCAGAGCTGCGGACGCGTCCGCATTTTCTCCCTAAGGTGGTATCAGCGTTTCACCTGAACCAGCCTATTGTAGTGCCTGCGGCTACAGACGACTTGAAGGACTCCAAGTTGTTGGACGTTGTCAGAGCCTTAAAAATATACATTTAAAGGACGGCTGGAGTCAGAAAATCTGACTCGCTGTTTATACTGTATGCACCCAACAAGTTGGGTGCACCTGCTTCTAAGCAGTCGATTGCTCGTTGGATTTGTAACAAAATTCAACTTGTACATTCTGTGGCAGGCCTGCCACAGCCTAAATCTGTTAAGGCCCATTCCGCAAGGAAGGTGGGCTCATCTTGGGCGGCTGCCCGAGGGGTCTCGGCATTACAACTCTGCCGAGCAGCTACGTGGTCAGGGGAGAACACGTTTGTAAATTTTTACAAATTTGATACCCTGGCAAAGGAGGACCTGGAGTTCTCTCATTCGGTGCTGCAGAGTCATCCGCACTCTCCTGCCCGTTTGGGAGCTTTGGTATAATCCCCATGGTCCTTTCAGGAACCCCAGCATCCACTTAGGACGATAGAGAAAATAAGAATTTACTTACCGATAATTCTATTTCTCGGAGTCCGTAGTGGATGCTGGGCGCCCATCCCAAGTGCGGATTATCTGCAATACTTGTACATAGTTATTGTTAACTAATTCGGGTTATTGTTTAGGAAGCCATCTTTCAGAGGCTCCTCTGTTATCATACTGTTAACTGGGTTTAGATCACAAGTTGTACGGTGTGATTGGTGTGGCTGGTATGAGTCTTACCCGGGATTCAAAATCCTCCCTTATTGTGTACGCTCGTCCGGGCACAGTACCTAACTGGAGTCTGGAGGAGGGTCATAGGGGGAGGAGCCAGTACACACCACCTGACCTGTAAAAGCTTTACTTTTGTGCCCTGTCTCCTGCGGAGCCGCTATTCCCCATGGTCCTTTCAGGAACCCCAGCATCCACTACGGACTCCGAGAAATAGAATTATCGGTAAGTAAATTCTTATTTTTCTCCTTTTTGAGAAGACTCATATGCCCCTACTAGAGCTTGAACATTGGATACCCGTCCTGGGGTTGCAGAAACGAACGCCCCAACTTGGGCTGTAGACACAGACGTCCCTTCTTGGTCTGTAGACACAGACGCCCCTTCTTGGGCTGTAGACACAGACGCCCCTTCTTGGGCTGTAGACACAGACGCCCCTTCTTGGGCTGTAGACACAGACACCCCTTCTTGGGCTGTAGACACAGACGCCCTTTCTTGGGCTGAGTAAAGAGCGTCATCATTCCAGAAAAGTTCAGACACTAGGATCTGGAACTGTACCAGACATTGACTGACTGTTTGTGTCCCCTGACGTAGCCGGAGGATATCAGAGGAGGCTGAGGGTTCGTCAAAGATGCGCCTGAAGGTTGCCACGAAATCTGTGTATGAAGAGAGCAGGGCATCAGAATTCTCCCATAGAGGTGATGCCCAATCGAGGGCGGAGCCACTGAGGAGGGAGATGATGTAAGCAACCTTGGTGCGGTCAGTTGGGAAACTGCAAGGCTGTAACTCGAAATATATCTCACACTGATTTAGGAAACCCCGACAGGCTTTTGGGGAACCATCAAACTTGGCAGGTGTCGGTAAATGGAGACAAGGAGCAGAAACAGGAGTGGTGGGTGGGGATACCACCAAAGGTACTGCAGTCAGCACACTGGACGCCCCTGAACCACGGAGGGTTACTTGTATTCCATCCAGCCAAGAGGAGAGGTCCTGGAGACAGAGAATCACATGGCCCCGTGTAGCCGCCTGACGTTCAAGGCAGGCTGCAAGTTCTTGCATCGGCCTAGTCGCTTGGGCCTGGTCTCCGGCCGGATCCATTAGGTCAGTGCTTACTGTCACAACTGAGGGCTGGTGCTGACCAGGGGGAAGCCTCAGTTGTAGGGGCTGAGGTATATGTGTACCTGGGAGGCAGTACAGGGTTCTTAGACATGCAGGGAACCTTTAGAACAAATGCCCGAAGGCGTGACCAAGACAACGAAGGAAAGTTCAAAGGTTTATTAAACACAGTTCAGAGGAATACTGATGACTTGGTACAGGTAACAGGAATCACAGTTCAGATAAATACTTGGGATCGATGACGGAACACCGATGGTGACTTGGGATCGATGGCGGAACACCGATGGTGACTTGGGATCGATGGCGGAACACCGATGGTGACTTGGGATCGATGGCGGAACACCGATGGTGACTTGGGATCGATGGCGGAACACCGATGGAGACTTGGGATCGATGGCGGAACACCGATGGAGACTTGGGATCGATGGCGGAACACCGATGGAGACTTGGGATCGATGGCGGAACACCGGTGGTTACTGGGGATCGATGGCGGAACACCGATGGTCACTGGGGATCGATGGCGGAACACCGATGGTTACTGGGGATCGATGGCGGAACACCGATGGAAACTTGGGATCGATGGTGGAACACCGATGGAGACTTGGAATCGATGGCGGAACACAGATGGTTATTGGCAGGGCAGAGCACCGCTGGAAGCTAGAAGCTGGAAGCCGGTCTCAGGTAACTGCCAGTCACAGGGAGCAATGTAGACACTGCAGAGTCAGGCTGTACTGCAGAGAAAGTCCATGGAAGAACTGCACACTGGAATCACTGTAGACAATTGAAGCACTGACCTCTTTCCACCCCAGGAACAAGATATTTATACCAGCTGGGAAACAGGGATTGGCTGGCTGATTAACCAGAGACCAGAGTGCAGCTGCTGGGTAATCAGGCTGAGAGCAGAGTGCAGCTGATAGGCTGAAAGGTAACATGTGATTAGGAAAACATGGCTGCGCCCATGTTAGCTTTTGGAGGGAAAGATTGTTTGTAACTTGCATGTGAAACTTAACCCTGATGCTGCCAGAATCACAGTAAAGAGATTAGAGACAGAGATGCAGCGTGCTGCACACAGACAGTGCAGATGGAATCCAGGCTTGGAACACTGGGACAGTCTCAGGAGGCAATTGGAAGGTAAATACTGATAAGGAATTACCTGGATCGTGACACATACATACTGGAGCGCTGTAATGCGGCACAATATGAAGTGGGGACACTATGGGGGATATTCAATTGTTTGAAAAGTCAGTAGGGTGTCTGTTTTTTCCTATCTAATAGACAGGAAAAAACAGACACTCAACCGACTTTTCAAACATTTGAATTCCCCCCTATATGTCATGATGTGAATTGGAGGTACTGTGTGGTAGAATGTGTACTTGAAGCCCTACAATGTAACATAATGTGACCTAGGACACTACTATGGTTCTTAAAATAAACTAGGGAACTACAGTACTATGGGGTGTAACATTAACAAAGGCTATACTATGGTTCAGAAAATGAACTCAGGATATATTCTAGGGCATAACATTAACAACTGCTGCGGAGAGGTGTCCCTCTAGAAGCATTGTGACAGGGGCCCACAAAGTTCTGGCTCTGCCTCTGACTCTGCATATACCATTTCTACCACCTCTCCTGTTCCTGCACCCCTCACCACCAAATGTGCCATGATAAAAAACACACCAGTCCTTACACATCAAGAGAAGACAGTTTTGCCTAAACACCAAATAAACCACTTTACCAGCCAGACATCACCACCTAATGCCTGTGGCTTCCACAACTGAACCTGCTGCAATGGCAAATCCCGTTAGTAGCATGCATATATGAGTCCTGGCTTGAATCGGTGTAAGCACGGTACATACCCCTACAATGGTGGTATTCTATAATCATGTACAGGCAATGCTGATATCGAGATATGGGGGGCACCTTTTATACTCATTTATAATTAATGTGTCATCATTGCTTGCATAGTCGGAGGGTAGGGCTCACCACTGATACAGGGGTCTATTCATGAAGCAGTGAAAAGTGTGGAGAAGTGAGCCAGTGGAGAAGTTGCCCATGGCAACCAATCAGCATTGAAGTAACATTTATAATCTGCACACTATTCAATTGTACGGAGCAGCTGATTGGTTGCCATGGGCAAATTCTCCACTGGCTCACTCAGCTGCGTTTCTAGAGAGGAGGAGGCCCGTGTGCAGGCTCCGGCTGGGCCCCCTTCTCTCTAGCCGGCAGAGCTGTGTAGGCTCTGGGCACTAGGGTCCCTAGGGGACCCTAGCGATGTCCCAGAGTCTACAGTGCATGCACAGATTTTCGGAAAAATGGCACGGCAGCTATTTTCCCAGTGATTTTCCTACTGCACATCTGCAAATCACCGGGAAAATGGCGCCATTTTCCCAGTGATTTTGTCAGCGCTGCTGCTGCGCCGTGGGACTCCGGTGGGTGAGTATTTCAATTAATGGGTGCAGGGTGTGCGGTGTGGGCCCCCCGGGGGGCCCGTGTGCACCGCACACACTGCAACCATTATAAATACGGCAGTGGGCTCACTTCTTCACTCTTTTCACTGCTTCATGAATAGACCCCACAGTGTGTTGTGGCATTGTGTAACTTAAAGAAGTGGACCCCAAAACATTTACCCTACCGCGGGCTATCGGGATGCCACCTACATTCCCATTTTAGCCATGATGCTGTGTCAGCTGGACCTGGCGCTCATTGGGTCTGACAGAGAAGAAATATTCTATCCCACATTGGTTTCTAATAGAACTGCAGCAGAAAATAAGAAATCTGAGCAATGCATTCTACCGTCATGCTCCATATATGATCATTTCAATTTTCAGGTTTATTTCCCCCATAAATACGTGAATTTGTAAACAGTTTTGGGATCATTTAGTTTACTGTATATGTAGCAGACATTGCATGACTATATAGAAATAATAAACGTGTCCTTCATTCGCACGTTTATCCGCACTGAATTTATATTACATTTTTCAGGTGTTAAAACCAGTTTCAATAAAGTGCTAAATTAAACTGACAATGGTGAAAACAAATTGTTACAAAGCATTTTCCAGCAGATCAATCATAGGTTTAGGATGTAGGATTCATCAACAGCGCGTTCAGATCTCTTACAAGGACACGTCTATACAAAACAGGCTACGGAGAGGAAAAGATGTGTTATCAAGCCTGAGAATCTCTGCTGTAATAAAGTCTAGATCTCTCAGACAATGTGAATTTATAACAATAGCAAATAGAACGGCTGGGATGAAAGAATCTATTGGCGCTTATCAGATGGACTTGTAGTTCTGTATCCTGGTCAAAGCGGGGAAAACCTGCATCATTGTGCTGCTACAGTAGGCTGGACATTTTAACAGTATAGAAAATACATTTTAGATTGATGTCATCGAAATTGTGTGTCATTTATTTAAAAAAATGGTATACTCTGCAATTATAATGTATACAATAAAGGAATAATAGAGTTTAGATTTTATTAACATAAATTAAGGCTGGTAGTCAGAACTTGCAAATTCTATTAGTTCCGCTATGATTTTCTGCTATAGTAGAAAACTGTGGGGCATATTTATTATCAGGTTTTAGACCCCAGAATTATAATTTGTTATAGCCGCTTATCGCGGCAATATGAAATGAAAGATCGCCCAAATGCCCATCCCTGCGGTGTGTTAGAAGTGAAGTGATCTCTAATGCGATGACTTCACTACTCCTACAGGAGCCAAGTGCTCTACTGCACATGTGGTGAGTGCCCGCTGCGGTACCTTCTGCAATCTGTAGCCCTAGGCTACATTGACTAACAACATCTAAACATGGTGTAAGCTACAGAAGACAAGCTCCATAAATATTTCATATTCCAGAGCTTGGTAACTGTAAAAAATAAGCAGTCCCCATAAGTTTCTGTTTTTGCAATCAAAAATGGGGGCTCGTAGCAGTCTCTAAAAGATACAATCAGAGGGTGCACCACAAATATTAATTAATAAATAGACTCCTATATATTCATTTAACAAAAAAAACTGCAGCCCCATAGAAGAGATATATATTTAGTATTGTCAAATGGTGTTTTAGTGAGGTATGGTATGGCGGTTTACTTGCAGAGTTTTATTGTTCCATGTGCTATACTCTCTTCCAAAGTACCACACAGCTCCGGGTTTTGGCAAGGGTCTATGAGAATAATGAAGTAGGCCGTGAGGGGGGGGGGGGGGGGCAACATCATGGATCAGCGCCACAGCGAGGATGGTGTAGCTGGTGCCATCGCCCAAGGCGCAATGCCCTGTAGGCACCACCACTGTCCCAGCCCATAATGCCACCTGCTGTATTACCCGAGTGCCTGCTAATTAGGTGATATGTGCAGGACTGTCTGGCTGTTTTCATTGCATGACATCCATGATGTTTTGTTCCAGAGTAAATAAAGACCACGAAGAGCCTAGAGCAGAGCTGGCCAAACCAGTCCTCAAGATCTACCAACAGTTCATATTTTCCAGACCACCTAGCTGGTGCACAGGTGTAGTCATTACTAATTAAGATGTGCTGCATTCATTCCTAACTGACAATTCTACAGATCTCCAGGAGGCCTGGAAAACATGAACTGTTGGTAGATCTCGAGGACAGGTTTGGCCAGCCCTGGCCTAGAGCCACAGAGAGGAAGCACAACAGGAGAAAGCAGTACAGCACCATCATTCCAATGTGTTTTAGCTTTGTAAATGGGTTCTGAGTTTCTTGCACAGAGAATAATTAGTTGCTGTAAAAAATAAAAAAAAAGACTGTGGGAGAGATTTATTAAAGTTTGGGGGGAGAGATAAAGTATATACAGATGTAGTACCACCCAATCAGCTCCTGACTGCTTGGTACTTTATCTCTCTCCGCTTTATCTCTCTACAATATTTGATAAATCTCTCCCTAATACATTTTGTAACTCCTTCTCCCAATATTTTTCTCTTTTTGCCAAATCAACACAGGAATTACAGAAATATTCCCGTGGTATAACAGTGACGTTCTTTTTTCAATACATTGTAAAGACTGGGTGCTGCCCAACATGTATTAGAATTATCAAAAGCTGAGGTGCCGAGAGGGGGTACTAATTATTATATTATATTATATTATATATAAAGGTGCTTAGCAGGGGGCATAGGCACTCGCAAATTCTACCCTGCACCCACCTCCAACCCCCTTCACAGCGCCGCACACAGTAAATATTTTGGTTTTGAGGGGTCACAACTCTGTCTCCCCATTTTTCGTCACCCCACCACCACCCCATACCTGGGCCCGTGGCCAGATTCAGGGGGTCTGCGTACGTGTACTGGCCATAGTGTGCATGCGCAAAGTGATTGACAGCGTTGGCCTTGGGGAAGGATGTCGTCGCTGCATTTTTTGGACGCGGTCCAGACCGTTTTCAGGGTGGCTGCGTGATGTCACATGCAGCCGCTCTGAGAAAACAAATGGTGCCAGACCACCTGCTAGTGCAGCCAGGCAGGGGTTAACCTATAATCGATGCGTTCACAATTAAATTGCGAGCACATTGTAGTGCGGCACCACGCACATGCTGGGTGGCCTGGTACTGTGCTGGGCGGCCCCCAGCATGTGAGTAGATGGAGGCAGGTCTTGCTGTCGAAGTAAGATCTGCGTCCATCTCTGAATAACCCCCTAATTTACTCATTTGTGATTTTACTGTTCCATAATTTAGCGCTATACTATGAGACTTACCTTGAAAACAAACTCAAAATGGATCTATAAAGAAACAGAATTTTCCATTTTATGATTCTCCATCTCTTATAATTATGGAATGAATTTTGTTTAATTTAGAGGTATGTCAAATCCTTTTTAAAAAGCAAGCCATGAAAACAACAGTTCTACTATATTACAATGACCATTGTACACTGGCATATCTATAATGGGAGCAGTATGTGCGGTGCATACAAGCCAGGGGTCTAGGGGGGCCACAACACACACCCTGTACCCGTGTTTAATGACATACCTCTTCAGAGCACAAATCACCCGGTTATATGCACCCGGTTATAGTGTCTAACCTACTCTAATCCTTCCCCATTACACTCAAAATGTTAGTTTCCTTTTATGTTTTATATACCAGGGAATAACATACTTCATTTCTGCACCACCTAAAATGACCTACTCCGGGTTTTAGTACCTAAAATTACCTAATTCTGGGGCATATGTATTAACCTGGAGAAGGCATAAAGAAGTGATAGTGATAAGTGCAAGGTGATAAAATCACCAGCCAATCAGCTCCAATATGTAAATTAACAGTTAGAAGCTGATTGGCTGGTGCATTTATCACCTTGCACTTATCACTGGTTTATCACTTCCTTATGCCTTCTCCAGATTAATACATCTGCCCCTCTGTTACTTAAGTTGAAACTATATCATTTTACGGGATGCGGTTAAGATTCTAGCTGTCAGGATCAGAACATCACCGCTAGAATCCCATCACCCGTCAGACACTGGAATCCCAACAGCATCAGGAGACTGATGCCGGAATCCCAACAGTTGGCATCCCAACCGTACGTATAGCGGACGGGTTAGGGCCGGGGAAGGGGGGGTTAGGTTTAGGCGCCACCCAGGGTAGGGGGTTATGGTTAGCATGCAAACCCAATTTTACTGTGGAAATGTGATGAATGAGTAGTTTTCATATGTAATCAATATATACAGATGTGTTATGGTACAGCCTTGCTGCGTAGCGTACACAACGAGACTGACGGCTCCTGAGATTCGTGGGTGCAAGTGTACACATGCACCTGCGATCCATTCGCTTCTATCGGAAAGCTGTGGCTGCAAATGGATCGCAGCCTTCCCCGGAATAGTGCATCGCGGGAACAAAGGCTTTAAGGAAGAAGCAGGACACATCTGTAATAAAGGCACAGTGTTTCAAATATAATGATATGTTGCATGGTTTTGTTTTGTTTTCATACAAAGTATAAATTCCTAAACTGAAATTTTGACACCTATAAAATCCTAAAACATGGATTAAAAAAAACAAATTTTAGTTTTTTAGATCCTAAAAATCAGGGGCCTAATTGTAATTATCAGGGAAAATCATAAGTAGGGATCAATATGCCTCTACTGTAAGTGTGTTGCTATTCATTTTGCAGGGTGAGTTCATGGGATGGGTTAACGGGTTGGTCAGCATACCGCCTGCGGGATCCTGGCAGCAGAATGCCGGCAGGGGATGGGCAAGCGCAACAGAGCACGCCACAGGTTCTATGGACACCCAGGAGTGGGAATAGACCCTGTGTGTCGGCATTCTGGCATGCGGCATTGTGATCGCTTGGGATTCCGGCGTCAGGATGGTGACCGTCGGGATTCCAAGTGCCAGTCACATGACCGCATCCCATTGCAACACTGTGATTTAAATGCATAGTGCATATTAACATGAGAATTACCTTAGAAAAAAAGTTACTGTAAAAGTATAGGCTGTTCCACTAAGAAGGTATTTTAAGAACCACTTTAAAAAAATAAAATTGGGATTGCTTAAAAATAGTGGTAGACCATAAAGTTTAAGTTATAACAACTTAGAAAGACTCTAAATATTTCATCAGTAATTGTCCCCAAGGTTCCAGACTGTTCACTGTTCACATCAAATATAAACGAGCATTGTTTAATGAATCCTTTGATGTACTGCACCAAGGTGGAACAAACGGTATCTCTATGGAACTGGATTATTCATTATTGAATGTAGCACCACATGTGGGAATGATCTAATAAACTGACATTTTGGTTCTTTTTGGCTGATGGAATTCATAGATGGATGAAAAGAAGAAACATAAAATATATCAATGATCACAACATTACACCAAGATTTACACAAAGTAAAACAAAAGATGCTAAAAAAATTACAATTTGATGAGTGTCAATTATTGGCATCCTACTATAAAAGAGACAGCAACATTACCTATAATCCGATTATAATTTTTTTTAAATTAAAGTGTTTTTTTTTTTTGTTCAGAATTCATTTGTTCAGCCATAGAAAAGCTGATTTAGAATTTTTTTATTTCTTTTTTTTTTCTGGGGGGGGGTGATACTGGAAGACTTGCACAGGTATAATAAATAATATACAGGTGAATCATTTACAGTAAACCCTTCTGCCAAGCCTGTTTGTTACCCACTGCTTCTGATCGGCAGCTACCAGTCTTGCCTATCAATGGAGCCGAATAGGAGGAAAGAAAGACATGAAGAGGAAGGGAGTGGAAGGTGAGGATGGTGAAGGAAGTGGACAGTGACTTGTGAGAGCAGATGGGAAAAATATAAGGTACAACAGATGGGATGGGTGGGTAATAAGAGACAGACACAGAGGGGTCATCAAGACAGGTACGATTACAAACAGACTCAGAGAGCTTTATAAATAAGTAAGAGTCAATGGGAGTGTTTCTGAAGATTTAAAAAGTGGGAGTGCCCCTCAAAAAGCATTTAATTCAATCCACACTTCCAAACATTAAAAACCTTTAGAGCCACATTTATCACCATCTGCATCTGATGATGTGGATGACAAGTGATTAAATAGGTCAAACTCGCATTGTGATAATTGAGTACATCTCATTGATTTATCAATTATCACATTCAGGGACAAGCTCTTTCTCTGCAAATGCCCTCTGCAGCATTATCGGGGTATTTTAAACTACCCCACTGAAAGAATGTTTTCATTAATCAAGAACTAGATCAGAGGCCCGACTGGAAATATTGATTAAACAATGTAATCAGAGAATTGAGATGTGAAACAAATTGTTAAAATCCAAGAATCAAAATGTGAGATTTAAAAATTCTAATGCAATTGCAAACTGATGCATGCAGTATATCACAGGCATCAGGAGTCTGGACAATACAATAGATTCAAATGGCCTTGCAAGAGATAGAAGACCATCAACAATGACCCCCCCAAAAAATCAGTATTAAACTATTATTATTATTATTATTATTATTATTATTATTTGTTATATGCTGCCAGTCACGCACACACAAGATAGGATGATAAGAAGCATGAGTGGGTAAAGGATCAACTTTGAGAGACAGAAACCATCAACAATGCAACCAAAAAATACAGCCCAAATTGAAAAAAGCGGAACACAATGTAATTGTCCCTGCCCCCACCCCCCATCCACCCTTATGTTGTATATTAAAAAGGGCATAAGGACATGTACAGTTTAACAAACCAAGCACTTCAGCTGCGGGAATCGCCACTTTTGTGGCTGAAGTGCTTGGTTTGTTTGAGCCTCTGCAAAAGACCACATCTTTGTGATTTGTTAAACCAAGATACCAATGGGCTTAAAGCCATTTGTCAAATTTTGTAACATGTCAGACTCATCATCATCATCCTCTTCACCATCTTCACTGTTGTTAATATCCTCATCTTTACCACAAAATATTAGCTGTTGTGATTGCAGCAAAGGTCTTCCTCATAGAATTTTAATCACTTTTAATGAACATAATTTTTTAGACTTTTTTTGGTAGTAGCTTCCAATGCCAATCACTCCCAAGCATGGTTGCCAAAATGTATTGATCCAATGTTAAGATTTTGCAAACCCTTCTGTCTTTGCGAAGTGAAAAAAGAACCTGATCTGAAAGTACTTAACAGAATAATTTAATGTAATCTTTTTCTTTAGCTTCACTAGCTGCTTTTCCAGTAGTTTAATTAAGGGAATCACCTGACTCAGGCACTGTCTGAACTCACTTCATTGGTTACCATTTAAAATGGATTCAGTAACTTGCAAAAATCTAAAGTTATTCTCTACTGTGCTGGTCTAAGGAAACTTTTCCCTATCTCATGCCCTGATATGTACGCTTGGAAAGCTTGTTGCTGTTCCTCCAGTCACTGAAGCATATAGAGGGTGGGATTCCACTTGGGTACTATCTCTTGCTTCAGTTGGTGGCATGGCAAAAAGAACTTTTCTTGCAGCCACTACATTCTTTTACATGCAGTTGCTGAATGACGAAAATGGGCAGAAATGTTTCAAGCCACAATCAGTATGTCCTTCATGCACAATTCATGTTTTAGGAAACTCTGAACCATCAAGTTTATTGCATGCAAAAAACATGGTACGTTTTGAAATTTGCTCATTTGTAATGCTCATACAATGTTACTTGCATTATCAGAAACGATAAATCCTGATGAGAGTCTTAAGGTCAGTGTCACAACTGAGGGCCTGAGCTGACGGGAGGCAGCCTCAGTTGTAGGGGCTGAGATGTAACGGAACCTGGGAGGTTGTATCAGACCCCTAGACATGTAAGTAACATGTAGAATAACTGCCCGAAGGCGTGACCACGACAACCAGGATAAAAGTCAATGATGTTTATTATGACAAACTCCGTAACACAGCAGCAGTAAAAGGAAACATAAAAGTCAACAGAGGATAAATACAATTCCTGGGTACTACAGGGTGGCAAGGGCCACAGGCACTGGTAGTGTGAGACAGTTCTTATAATCTTCTAGTTGGAAAGTCCTTACCAGGCCTGACTGTAGCAATGGAGAGAACCCAGGATCGTACCAGCTGATGTTCCAGGAAAGGCTGGGCTGCTGAAGGTAAAACGGCTGCTGTGGATACTGGCTGGAACCAGACTGTTGTTGGTACGGAGTGGATACTGGCTGGAACCAGTTAAATAATAAACGAACTTGAGAGCGATGAAATAATAATGAAGTTTGGAGTTTGAGAGCGGTGAAATAATAATTCCGGTGGAGAGTGGTAAACTGCAGAAAAGGACACCGGCCCTTTAAGAGAAGCTATACACTGCTGGAAGCTGGGCTGGAAGCAGGTGATTGTTTGAGAGCGGTGAAATAATAATACCGGTGGAGAGTGGTAAACTGCAGAAAGGACACCGGCCCTTTAAGAGAAGCTGTACACTGCTGGAAGCTGAGCTGGAAGCAGGTGATGTTGTAGCTGGAAACAGGTGAGTCCAGAATGGATCGGAGAGTCAGGCTACACCGCAGATGGAATGCTGGTGCGGGTCTCTATAGCAGAAGTCTGGAGACAGGAGCTGGAACCTGGAAGACAACCACAGGAGAGAGACAAACTGGAACTAGGTTAGACAACCAAAGCACTGACGCCTTCCTTGCTCAGGCACAGCTTACTTATACCTGCAGCAAGGAAGGGGTTGGCTAGGCAATTATGCAAATCAACAATACAGACAGCAGATTGGTGGAAATGCTCAGATGACAAAATCCAAGATGGCTGCGCCCATGCAGACACTTGGAGGGAAGTTTGGTTTGTAATCCATGTGAGAATTGAAACAGTAATGGCGACGCCGGCCACAGGAGACAGGAGACGCCAGACTGACAAGCGCACATTTAACCACGCGGGCACAGCGGAGGCCGCGGCTGATGAAATCACCACTCTGACATTCTGCATGTGGAAACTCAGGAGCAGCGGGATCCGGACCTGGAACGCTGAGCCAGCCTTAGGAGGCATCTGAAGGGTAAGTAATGGCGTCCAGATACCCGGATCGTGACAGCACACCCCCCCCCTTTAGGAGTGGCCCAAGGACACTTCTTAGGCTTTAAAGGAAACTTTGCGTGGAAATTTCGGACCAAGGCAGGAGCATGGACGTCTGAGGCATTGGTCCAAGAGCGTTCTTCAGGACCATAGCCCTTCCAGTCAATGAGGTATTGTAACTGACCGTAACGGAAACGTGAGTCCAAAATCTTGGCCACCTCGTACTCGACTCCCCGTTGAGTCTGAACTTTGGGAGCTGGAGGAAGTGCGGAATGAAACCGATTCAGGATCAGCGGTTTCAACAAAGAAACATGAAATGTCCTGGGTATTTTCAAGAAGGATGGTAACTGTAACCTGTAGGCAACAGGATTGATGACTTGTTCAATCTTGAAGGGTCCGATGTAGCGAGGTGCAAATTTCATGCTGGGAACTCTCAACCTCAAATTCTTCGTGGACTGCAACACACGATCACCCACCTTGAGAGCAGGAACCGCTCTACGCTTTCTATCGGCAAACTTCTTATACCTGAATGAGGCTTTAAGCAGGGCTGCGCGGACGTTCCTCCAGTTATTTGAAAACTGACGCAAGGTGACATCCACTGCTGGAACAGAAGTTGCGGGAAGCGGTTGGAATTCTGGAACTTTAGGGTGGAATCCATAATTAATGAAGAATGGTGTAGAAGAAGATGAGGAATGGTATTGATTGTTGTGGCTGAACTCGGCCCAAGGAAGGAGTTGAACCCAGTCATCTTGAGAGGAAGACACATATATACGGAGGAAGGCCTCCAAGTCCTGATTCACCCTCTCGGTTTGACCATTGGTCTGAGGATGGTAAGCCGTGGAAAACTTTAACTTGACTTGGAGGGCTTGACACAAACTTCGCCAAAATTTGGCTACAAATTGTACTCCCCGATCCGAGATGATCTCTTCAGGAAGACCGTGAAGTCGGAAGATCTCTTGTATAAACACTTGAGCCAACTTGGAAGCTGACGGAAGACCGGTGAGAGGGATGAAATGTGCCATCTTGGTGAACCGGTCAACTACCACCCAGATGGTATTAAACTTGTTGCAGATAGGTAGATCGGAAACAAAGTCCATCGACAAATGGGTCCAAGGTCGACGGGGAACAGATAATGGAACCAGTTGCCCCGCAGGCGACTGGCGGGAGACTTTGTGTTGGGCACACTTTGGGCAGGAGGCAATAAATTCCATAACGCCCTTCAGAGTTGGCCACCAGTAGGACCTAGAAATAAATTCAAGGGTTTTCTGAATGCCTGTATGTCCAGCAAAACGGGAAGCATGGGCCCAATGCATGAGCTTCTTCCTTAGAACTGGCTTAACAAAACTTTTCCCTGGTGGAGGCGTAGAGTCCATCCCTACCGTGGAGAATGCCAACGGATTAATAATAGGATGCTTGTCTGCAGACTCGGACTCATTTTCTTGCTCCCATGAGCGGGAAAGGGCATCGGCCTTACGATTCTGAGAACCCGGACAGAACTGGAGTTTAAAGTCAAACCTAGAGAAGAAAAGTGCCCATCTGGCCTGACGAGGATTCAGACATTGTGCGCCTTTGAGATATAAAAGATTTTTGTGGTCGGTAAGTATGGTGATTGAGTGGGAAGCTCCCTCCAACAGGTATCTCCACTCCTCCATAGCGAGCTTGATGGCTAGCAACTCCTGATCGCCAATGGCATAGTTGCGCTCAGCTGGGGAGAACTTCCGGGAGAAGAAACTGCAAGGATGTAGATGTCCATCTTTGGCCCTCTGGGATAACACTGCTCCTACTCCAACGGAGGAGGCATCTACCTCTAAGATAAAAGGAGAGTCGGTGTCGGGCTGTTTCAGAACTGGTGCAGAGATGAACCGTTGCTTCAGAAGGTGAAAGGCCTGTGTAGCTTCCTCGGACCACTTGGACGGATTAGCACCTTTCTTGGTTAATGCAGTGATAGGCGCCACAATGGTGGAAAAGTCTCGTATAAATTTTCTATAATAATTGGCGAACCCTAAGAACCTCTGGACCCCTTTGAGGCTTAAGGGTATAGGCCAATTCTGGATTGCTTGGAGTTTCTCAGGATCCATCTCTAGTCCGGAACCGGACACAATGTAACCTAGAAACGGAATGGTTTTAACTTCAAACACACACTTCTCCAATTTACAATAGAGGTGATTGACACGGAGACGGGAAAGAACCTCTTTTACCCAGAAACGATGATCTTCGAGATTATTAGCAAAGATGAGGATGTCGTCTAGATAAACCACGACATGGCGGTACAAGATGTCCCTGAAAATCTCATTCACGAAGTGCTGGAAGACTGCTGGAGCGTTGCTCAATCCGAAGGGCATGACGAGGTACTCATAATGTCCGTCACGGGTGTTAAAGGCGGTCTTCCACTCGTCACCCTCACGGATTCGGATGAGATTATAGGCACCCCTCAAGTCCAGCTTTGTGAAAATAGTTGCACCACTAACTCTATCAAAGAGCTCGGTAATCAGGGGTAAAGGGTATCGGTTCTTGACGGTAATGTCGTTCAGACCTCTGTAGTCGATGCACGGACGCAGACCACCGTCTTTCTTCTTAACGAAGAAGAAGCCTGCGCCGGCTGGAGAAGATGATGGTCGGATGAAACCCTTCGCCAGGTTCTCTTTGATGTACTCTTCCATGGAGTGTGTCTCAGGCAGAGACAACGGATAAGTTCGGCCTCGCGGTGGAACCTTCCCTGGAATGAGGTCGATTGGGCAGTCCCATTCTCTATGAGGAGGAAGGATATCAGCAGAGGCTTTACTGAACACGTCCGTGAAGTCTTGATATGGAGGAGGCGGAACATCAGATGACCTGGGGAAGGAAGAACAAACAGGAAGAACTTTGGTTAAACAAGTCTCAGCACAGGAGGAACCCCATGCCAGTATTTGCGTAGTCGTCCAGTCAATTGATGGGTTGTGGAGACGGAGCCATGGAAGGCCTAAAACCACTGGATGTGTGGCTCTTGGAATCACTAAAAAAGAAATATACTCAGAATGAAGAACTCCCACTCTCAGACGAACTGGAAGAGTCCTTAAGGAAATGACTGTGTCAAAAATCTTGCTGCCATCCACGGCAGTCAAAGAGATGGACGAGGACAGTCTCTCGGTGGGTAGGGACCACCGTTTAACATAAGCTTCGGTTATGAAATTCCCAGCTGCTCCGGAATCAAGGAGGGCAATGACGTTCCTGTAACGTTGAGCAATTTGGAGCGACACTGGGAGGTTACAGTCATGAGGAGATGGAGAGGAGATCATTACTCCTAGCCGGCCCTCTCCTTGGCGAGCTAGGATCTGGAGTTTCCCGGACGTTTGGGACAGGCATTGATAGTGTGCGACGGAGCTGCACAGTAGAGACAGAGAGACTCAGAGAGACGTCTTCGGCGCTCAGCGGGAGATAGACGGGAACGACTAATTTGCATAGGCTCATCCTTGGATGGAGATGGTTGATGAGGAGGAGGAGCAGAAGATTTAGGAGTAGATGATCTTCCTCGCTCAGTTGCTCTCTCTCTGAAACGTAGATCAACCTTCGTGCAAAGAGAAATTAGCCCATCCAACTTAGAGGGCAAGTCTCTGGTAGCTAACTCATCCTTGATGCGTTCTGATAAGCCATGCCAGAATGCAGCATACAGGGCCTCGTCGTTCCATGCCAGTTCGGATGCCAGGATTTTAAACTGTATAAGATACTGTCCCACAGTACGTGTTCCCTGGCGTAAACGGAGAATCTCAGATGAAGCAGATGTTATCCGGCCTGGCTCGTCGAAGATGCGCCTGAATGTAGCTACAAAGTCAGTATAGGAGGATAGCAGGGGATCAGACTTCTCCCATAAAGGTGATGCCCAGTCAAGGGCTGAGCCACTGAGAAGGGAGATGATATAGGCAATTTTGGTACGGTCACTGAAGAAATTGCCAGGTAGAAGCTCAAAGTGGATTTCACATTGATTGAGAAATCCCCTGCAGAACCTTGGAGATCCATCAAATTTTGCTGGCGTTGGAAGATGAAGATGTGGACTGGAAATGGGTAAGGTGGGTAGGGTTACAGCTGGTGTCACTGTAGTGGACGCACCGGACGTGCCAGGTCCACGGAGGGTCGTTTGAATCCCATCCAGCCGTGTAGAGAGATCCTGGAGACAGCGGATGATGTGGCCCTGTGCAGCCTCCTGATGTTCAAGTCGGGCTGCCAGTTCTTGCATCGGCCTGGCCGCTTGATCCTGGTCTCCGGCTGGATTCATTAGGTCAGTGCTTACTGTCACAACTGAGGGCCTGAGCTGACGGGAGGCAGCCTCAGTTGTAGGGGCTGAGATGTAACGGAACCTGGGAGGTTGTATCAGACCCCTAGACATGTAAGTAACATGTAGAATAACTGCCCGAAGGCGTGACCACGACAACCAGGATAAAAGTCAATGATGTTTATTATGACAAACTCCGTAACACAGCAGCAGTAAAAGGAAACATAAAAGTCAACAGAGGATAAATACAATTCCTGGGTACTACAGGGTGGCAAGGGCCACAGGCACTGGTAGTGTGAGACAGTTCTTATAATCTTCTAGTTGGAAAGTCCTTACCAGGCCTGACTGTAGCAATGGAGAGAACCCAGGATCGTACCAGCTGATGTTCCAGGAAAGGCTGGGCTGCTGAAGGTAAAACGGCTGCTGTGGATACTGGCTGGAACCAGACTGTTGTTGGTACGGAGTGGATACTGGCTGGAACCAGTTAAATAATAAACGAACTTGAGAGCGATGAAATAATAATGAAGTTTGGAGTTTGAGAGCGGTGAAATAATAATTCCGGTGGAGAGTGGTAAACTGCAGAAAAGAACACCGGCCCTTTAAGAGAAGCTATACACTGCTGGAAGCTGGGCTGGAAGCAGGTGATTGTTTGAGAGCGGTGAAATAATAATACCGGTGGAGAGTGGTAAACTGCAGAAAGGACACCGGCCCTTTAAGAGAAGCTGTACACTGCTGGAAGCTGAGCTGGAAGCAGGTGATGTTGTAGCTGGAAACAGGTGAGTCCAGAATGGATCGGAGAGTCAGGCTACACCGCAGATGGAATGCTGGTGCGGGTCTCTATAGCAGAAGTCTGGAGACAGGAGCTGGAACCTGGAAGACAACCACAGGAGAGAGACAAACTGGAACTAGGTTAGACAACCAAAGCACTGACGCCTTCCTTGCTCAGGCACAGCTTACTTATACCTGCAGCAAGGAAGGGGTTGGCTAGGCAATTATGCAAATCAACAATACAGACAGCAGATTGGTGGAAATGCTCAGATGACAAAATCCAAGATGGCTGCGCCCATGCAGACACTTGGAGGGAAGTTTGGTTTGTAATCCATGTGAGAATTGAAACAGTAATGGCGATGCCGGCCACAGGAGACAGGAGACGCCAGACTGACAAGCGCACATTTAACCACGCGGGCACAGCGGAGGCCGCGGCTGATGAAATCACCACTCTGACATTCTGCATGTGGAAACTCAGGAGCAGCGGGATCCGGACCTGGAACGCTGAGCCAGCCTTAGGAGGCATCTGAAGGGTAAGTAATGGCGTCCAGATACCCGGATCGTGACAGTCAGCCATTTTGCTATGACATCACTAAATTTTTCCAACAGATTTGTAGCAATATGCCTCTTATTAAAGCCAGTGATACAGAGAGTAGCCCGTCTGTAAATAAGTTGGCATTATGTGTTAGATATTGCTGCTGCTCCTAAAGGCGATTCACCCACCCATCGGGCTGTCACAGTCATGTAATCTTTAGTTTGACATGTTTCACTTGTCCACACATCTGTAGTTAAGTGTATAGTTGGTACAATGGGATCGGTATGAAATACCTCCAATCAAAATCCCGACGGTCGAAATCCCGACAGCAATTGAACGACGGACAAAATCCCGACATGGACAAAATACTGACACGGTCAAAATACCGACATGTAAAATGCCGACAGGTCAAAATACCGACATGCGGTTTTCATTGTTTTTGTGTGTATGTCGACATAGGCCGACATGGACACCATATAAGTGTACCGCGTCCCCTCGCATGGCTCGCTACGCTCACCATGCTTTGGGCAGGGTGCCTCGCTGCGCTCGGCACACTATTATATTCCCCCTCCAGGTCCACTGGGATGGTAAAGTATGAACAAATAAGTTTCAATGAAAAAAATCATGAAAAACTCATGTCAGCATTTTGACCTGTCGGTATTTTGACTTTGTCGGTATTTTAAATGTCGGTATTTTGTCCATATTGGGATTTTGACCATCGGTCAATTGCTGTTGGGGTTTCGACCATCGGGATTTTGATTGGAGGTAAATTGACTGCATCCCGGTACAATGGCCTTTTGTACTCAAAGAATAATTGTTATTTAACTTCCCAATACAGATGAGGAATTGCTATTCTGGTAAAGTAGAACAGAGATGCAATTTGGTAGTGGAGACACAAGACCTCAACTAATCGTCTAAAACCAGATGCTTTGATGGCAGAAAATGGACACATCCTAACATAGCTGTCATGGTGTAAGAGGTGCAGCTGCGCGTGTGGTGGTGCCTGCTGCCGTGCAGGTGTAGTCTCGGTACTCACCAGGCGCCACTCTCTCTCACCTTCAGGTATCGGAACCTTCAACGGACCTGGCAATCTTCAATCGGATCCGGACACGGCGATTCCCTCTCGGAGCTGACCGACGACCGAGCTGAGGAGAGAATAGTTTACCTTAAAGTGGGTATCAACCCTTCTTCTACTGGAAAAGGGGATACCCCAGGGGTGACCGCGACCTTCACCGGTTGGGTGAAAGGTCATCACTGGCACAAAGCCTCAGCCACCCAGCAAAGGGACAAACATACACGGATGCTACTCACCGTCACAAGTCTTGCACTCCGATCTTCTCCACTTACAGGTCCCTGTAAGGAGGCAAACAAACAAACAGCCGTGCAGGGCCAAGAACTACCCTAGTGTGCGTCAGCTACACTAGCTACATAAACAGAGCCCTCAAACTAGCTCGTGTGAGTGGTGCAACACAACTATGCACAACTTAAACAAACAGAAACTTTGCCCTGCATGGTAACAACACACATCACAATATCGGAATACAAGAACACACGTTACTGTCCCTTTAAATCCCTACCTGCTGCTGAAAGAGGGTGGGCGCCACACAGCCTGCCCACCTCCTGTACACTTCCCTTATGTGGGCCTCAGGCCTGCCTACCTAAATACCTCAGGGTAGCCTGGGCCTTGCGCCCCGCGCCACCTTTAGTCACCCCGGGGCAATTATCCACTGGGCCTAGCGCCCCCTATTTGCGCATGGACCCGAGGCCCGACTGTACCCACGGGCCTAATGCCCGCCTAACTCGTCCCTCGTGGGGTGACCTGGGCCTGGTGCCCAGGGTCACCTTATATTCCCTAACTGGCCAAAATACCCTAGGGCCTAATGCCCTCTAACGTCTCACAGGCCTATTGCCTGATGTGCCCCCGGGCCTAGTGCCCACCTACTGCGCTGGGAGAGGGTGGCTTGGGCCTAACGCCCGAACCCCCTAATTAATGTGTGGTCAGGTCTGGGTGCTTGGGCCACGGGCCGGGGGGGAACCCCGACTGCGCGTGGCCTTGGACCCAGAGAGCTCGACTCACTTGTGCCCACGGGCCGGGAGGGCCCGACTGTATGCCCACAGGCCGGAAGGGCCTGACTCTGCCCACGGGCCTAACGCCCGAATACCTGGTGGTCGAGGGAGGAAAAGGGGAGGGGGAAGGTTAGCCTCACTGAGGCCTCACCTAATCCGGAGGTCTCCGGCACCCTCTTCTGCCGCTGACCCGTCCTGGCCAGCGGCGCCTCCGTCTCTTCTCCACGTCCAGCCGCCGCTGGACATCTTCTTCAAGGGGCCTGGCGTATTCTGGCCTCTTCCGCGGCCTCAGGACCTCTTCACCGCTCTTCGGCGCGGCCTCCCCTCGTCTCCTCCTCGCGGCGTCTCCTCTCTTCGCGCTCCCGCGCGCGGTCTTAAGTTCAGGCTCCCGCCCGGCGTCTGACGTTAGATGCCGGGGGCGGGGCCTATGATGCGGTGAGCGCCGATTGGCTCGCCGCGCCCCTCTCCGATTGGCTGCCGCTCCGGGAGCCGCGATTGGCTCCCGGAGGGCGCCAACATTCAAATGCCCCCGCAGCCTCTGGTCCGGTGCAGGGAAAAGGGTAATCCCTGCACCGGACACCCGCCGCCGCCACGCACCCAGCGCTGGGGACTGTGCCCACAGGGCACATCTCTACAATGGCATCAGTAATCCGCTGTGCAACAGGATGGTGATGGTGACAAGTGGCATTATAAGGTAGTGAGGAAGGGGGGGGTGCGGCCCCCACGGGGGGGGGGGGGGGTTTGACACCAAAATGCCAGCCCCGCAGCAGTGACAGGAGCCGGGTGCTGCAGTGTGACAGTCTCCTGCAGCACTCGGCTCCTGTTTATATGAAATTTAAGCAATAATAATAATATCTTTTGAATGTGCCATCACTGTGTTCTCTTGCCTTATTCTCCTTTCTTTTATGCAGTTGCTCTGTATTCTCGGTGGAATATCATATAGGATAAAATAAAAACTAATTATATTCTCTCCACTTGTGATCTAAAATTTATGTTTTAATGTAAACTGTTTCTATTATTAAATATAACTTGGAAATGGATGCAATTAGGCTGGTACAGTATATCGGCTACAAACTCATCGACGTACACATGTATGAATAATAGTCATTATATAAATGGGGTTTAGTATGTTATGCCGGCACTTAGGACCCGGCGCCCAGCATCCCCGTGCCGGAGATCCCGACTGCCGCCATGCAGGCAGTGGGGTGAGCGCAAAAGAGCCCCTTGCGGGCACGGTTCTCCCTCCAGGGGTGTCGTATTCACCCCAAGAGGGAGAATAGTTGTCGGTATGCCAGCTGTCGGGATTCCGGCGTCGGTATGGTGAGCGCCGGGATCCCAACAGCAGGCATATCAAATGCCTCCCATATAAATGCGAGAATAGTTGACTCTTATGCACTATGATTCCTAGTATAGTGGATACAAAACTTGCCCTTTCAATTGATACAATAACTGCTTGTTACATACTGTGAGACAAACTTCTAAACCTGATACATTTGTATGTATTACACCACGGTTGTGTCTATGTAACCTTCGTGCTCAGGACCTGGAAGTGACAAAACGAGAGGGCAGGAGAGAACTTCCGCCCTTTCAGCAAATACTGTAAATGCTTTCTTCATTCTCCGTTCGTTTGGGGTAATTTTTATTTCTCTATGCAGCATTGGACGCTCGCCACGCTTCGGGTTCGGTGTTTCGCTCCGCTCGCCACACTTTACTATTCCAAATAGATTGTGACATGGTCCCAGGGGGTTATGGGAAAGGTCCTCTCCACGAAGGTAAACTAGATGCTACCATTACACCACAGGCACTGCTGTACTCTTTAGACAACCACTGGCACAAGACAGTTTAGAATAAACCCGTCTGAATCTGGAATTATTTCCGTATATATTATATTTCCCAGCACACTGCTGACCAGGTTTACAGCTGATATAATAGTGGCCCTCATTCCGAGTTGTTCGCTCGCAAGCTGCTTTTAGCAGCTTTGCACACGCTAAGCCGCCGCCTACTGGGAGTGAATCTTAGCTTATCAAAATTGCGAACGAAAGATTAGCAGAATTGCGTATAGACACTTCTTAGCAGTTTCTGAGTAGCTCCACACTTACTCGGCATCTGCGATCAGTTCAGTCAGTTTCGTTCCTGGTTTGACGTCACAAACACACCCAGCGTTCGGCCAGACACTCCTCCGTTTCTCCAGCCACTCCCGCGTTTTTCCCAGAAACGGTAGCGTTTTTTCGCACACACCCATAAAACGGCCAGTTTCCGCCCAGAAACACCCACTTCCTGTCAATCACATTACGATCACCAGAACGAAGAAAAAACCTCGTAATGCCATGAGTAAAATACCTAACTGCATAGCAAATTTACTTGGCGCAGTCGCACTGCGGACATTGCGCATGCGCTTTAGCGACTAATCGCTCCGTTGCGAGAAAAATATAACGAGCGAGCAACTCGGAATGACCCCCAGTGTCCTTTTAGAATAGTAAGATGGTATTTCTCTTAAGCAGGGTATCAATTGAATGTAATTCTATGCACATTTATATTATATTACTACTGTGCAATTACTGAGGTTGATACATATAGGCCCTCATTCCGAGTTGATCGGTCGCAAGGCGAATTTAGCAGAGTTACACACGCTAAGCCGCCGCCTACTGGGAGTGTATCTTAGCATCTTAAAATTGCGACCGATGTATTCGCAATATTGCGCTCACAAACTACTTAGCAGTTTTAGAGTAGCTCCAGACTTACTCTGCCTGTGCGATCAGTTCAGTGCTTGTCGTTCCTGGTTTGACGTCACAAACACACCCAGCGTTCGCCCAACCACTCCCCCGTTTCTCCGGCCACTCCTGCGTTTTTTCCGGAAACGGTAGCGTTTTCAGCCACACTCCCATAAAACGGCCTGTTTCCGCCCAGTAACACCCATTTCCTGTCAATCACATTACGATCGCCGGAGCGATGAAAAAGCCGTGAGTAAAAATACTATCTTCATAGCAAAGATACTTGGCGCAGTCGCAGTGCGAATATTGCGCATGCGCACTAAGCGGAATTTCACTGCGATGCGATGAAAAATACCGAGCGAACGACTCGGAATGAGGGCCATAATACCAACACTGCTTTATGAATAAAGCAGTGGTTTATTGTATTTTATATATGCCCAGATCATAACTGTTTGCAGGTGTGTAACTAACAATAAACGTTTTGTATATCTCCAGCACGTGTTCTCATATATATCTGATGCCTTTTTGCACTTGGGATACTTTAAAATTTAAATATTGTCTCATTAGGCTGCTACAGTATATCTAGCTAGAAACAATGAAATCCTGATATACACTTTATGATATTCCTCTCTCTATCGCTCCATACTCAGGTGGTAATAATAGAACTATATCAGCATGTCACAAATAACTTCTGACCAAAAGTGCTTGATATACCACTTCCACATCCCCATATATTTATGCAACATACACAGTGTAGGGAACAATCATATCACAATGTTCAGAGCTACAGGATATTAATATTCAATAGTACTGGCGGCACACGGCTACAGCAGAGCATAGGAACACTTGAACTCAATAAAAGAGTATAATAAACGACATATGAGAATACGAGACGGCACACGGCTTGTTTTTAATCTTTCTTTATTTTTGTACATAAACATTTTGTTTTGTTTTTCTATCACTTTTTTCTATTGTTGTTATTAAATTTTATACTTCGCTTAGCATGACCCTAATGTAGGGTCATTATGATACTACATGTGGAATACTAATAAAAGGATTAAGCTCCACGTGGGTATCGGACTCTTAGATATATGGAAAAAAACATTCTCTTAAAAATATAGAAATAAAGTAAACAATTTTAATAAAATATTACACATGTGATAGGGAAAGAGTGCACCCATCAGCAGACTGGTTCCTTTTTTCTTCTTCTTGCACTTTAATTTATTCATTGAACCAGGGGGTAGCCCCGGTGTACCAATTAACATGAAAATACTCATTACATAACAATGGGATATACACATTTTCTATAATTACTAATACTAAAAATATCATCTTAGTGCGGGATTTCCTATTCTTCATAATCATTGGTGAGGAACCGACATTACAGGAAAACTGTCTCCGGGGGCAGCCCAGCATCTCTGGAGATGCTGGGCACACCCCAAGAGTGATGATTGCAAGATCCTTGCAAGGCCGCGACCCCTCTTTATATGGACACGCCCACTTTATGTATGCCCCCTTTTCCCTGCAAGTGCACCTCCAGTGTTCGGGAGATCCAGAGTGCGCACTGGGTGTCACCACACACAGTGACGCCTCTGATGGTCACCACTGTTGTATTTATAATGGGTGCAGTCCATGCAGGACCCCAGGGTCCAGGGAGGCTCACAATGCACATCCTGAACCCATTTTCTTTAAATATTTACCCTCCAGAGTCCCACACTGGCAGCAGCAGCGTGGCAGAAATCACCAAGAAAATGGCATGGCAGACATTTTCCTGGAATTTTGTGCACGCGCAATAAGAAATTGAAAATGGTCAATGCACCATTTTCCCAGAGACCTGTGAATACGCCAGTGCCGTAACTAGGCATTTTAGCGCTGTGTGCAAGAAACGACATTGGCGCCCCCCCCATGCAAGATAGGGGCAGTGCGCGCCGTAGGTGCGCGAAAAATATATAGGGGCGTGGCTTCATGGGGAAGGGGCGTGGCCACAAAATAATAGCAATTCATACTACGGTGCACAGTAGTCTCCATTATTCAAATTACGCTGCACAGTAGCACCACTACACCAGGTAGAGCCCCTTTTATACATTACAGCAGACAGCGTCCCCCTTTTCACACATTACAGCAGACAGTCCCCCTTTTTACACATTGCGGCAGCCAGTCCCCCTTTTTACACATTGCGGCAGCCAGCCCCCCTTTTTACACATTGCGGCAGCCAGTCCCCCTTTTTGTTTTTACACATTGCAGCAGCCAAGCCCCCTTTTTACACATTGCGGCAGCCAGTACCCCTTTTTACACATTGCGGCAGCCAGGACCCCTTTTTACACATTGCGGCAGCCAGGACCCCTTTTTACACATTATGGCAGACAGTGTCCCCCAGAGAGAGAGAGAGAGAGAGATATACTTACCTTCTCCCCGCTGACAGGCTCCTCGTGCTGGCATCTCCCTCTGTGCAGTGTGCAGGCATCGGACAAGGAGGAGGAGGGAGGGGGACTGGAGCCGCAGCAGCGCTATATGTCATTGGTAGTAAGCTGCAGCATCCCCCTCTCCTTCCGTATTGGTTGCCTGGCGCTGCTGTGGATGCTGGGATGGAGGAACCGCATCCCAGCATCCACAGCAGCGCCGGGCAGCCTATACGGAAGGAGAGGGGGATGCTGCAGCGGCGCTTACTACCAATGAAATAGCGCTGCTGCGGCTCCAGTCCCCCTCCCTCCTCCTCCTTCTCAGCTGCCTCCGGCGCTTCTCTCTCCTCCAGCGCGGCTGCGGCGCACGGCGCGGACTTCAGAGGCGGCATGTAATGAGTCAATTTGACTCATTACATGCCGCTGGCCGTGCGCCCTCAGGGCAACTGCGCTGTGTGCCAAGCCCACTTGGCACACACGTAGTTACGGCCCTGGCATACGCACTCGATTCTGGGACAGTGCTAGGTTCCCTTAGTGAACCTAGTGCTTAGAGCAGGCATGTCAAACTCAATGGTCATCCAGCTGTTGTAAAACTACAAGTCCCAGCATACTTTACCAGCTGATCAGTTGAAGGTATTCTGCCAAAGCATGCTGGGACTTGTCGTTTCACAACAGCTGGAGGGCCACGAGTTTGACATGCCTGGCGCGGTCCATCAGTACAGGGGCCCCTCAGGGCTGTGTCCTCTCACCCCTGCTCTTCTCCCTGTACACAAATGACTGTACCTCAGAGGCGCAATCAGTAAGGATCATCAAATTTGCCGATGACACCACCGTCATCGGCCTCAAGGATGGGGACGAATCGGCCTATAGACGGGAAGTAGACCGGCTGGCCCAGTGGTGCATCCACAACAACCTTGACCTCAACCCCCTCAAAACTGTCGAGATGATAGTGGACTTCAGGAAGAAGTCATCTAGTGCACCTCCGCTAACGATTGCTGACAGTGTGGTATCGCTAGTGGACTCCTTCAAGTTTCTAGGGACCACAATCTCCAGGGACCTTAAATGGGGGTCCAACACTGACGCCACTGTTGGGAAAGCGCAGCAGAGGTTGTTCTTCCTCAGGCAACTAAGGAAGTTCAACATCCCACAGAAGCTCCTGCTCCTCTTCTACTCCGCGATTGTGGAGTCGGTACTGTGCTCCTCGATACTCGTATGGTACAGCTCCGCCAGCGCGAGGGACATATGCAGGCTCCAAAAGGTGGTCAGAACCGCAGAGAAGATCATCGGGGCCGACCTTCCCTCAGTCCAGGACCTGTACTTGTCCAGAGCTAAAAAGCGGGCAATGAAGATAGTAAAAGACCAGCTACACCCCGGCCACAGCATGTTTAACTTGCTTCCTTCAGGCAGGCGTTACAGGGCTGTCCCCGCCAGATCCACCAGAAGCCTCAAAAGTTTCTTTCCCCAAGCTGTCCGCCTGCTGAACTCCTGAACATTGACTGACTAGACGTACATGTAACTCACTTGTGTCCCTACGGTATACCTATCTGTGTAACTTTACTTGCCCCCCCCACACACACACACACACACCTGCTTACCTGTTACCTACTTGGCTGTTGTATAGCAAACCGAAGACAAATTCCTAGTATACGTAAGTATACCTGGCCAATAAAGCTGATTCTGATTAGAGTCTACAGCACTGACAGCTAGAGAGGAGGGTCCCACATGGACACTGCACTTGGGCCTCCTCCTCTCTTGAGGCATTCCTGAGGGTGACTGTCATACTTGGTTCCTCTTGCAAATGCTTGTTTCACAGTCATGAGGTGGTTGATGATGAGGGTGTTGGCGGTGGAGATTGCATGTTCTCGTCCAAACTGCTGGTAGCTGATGCTGAACTGCTTGTTATTATTTTACAGGATTTTGCTAAACGTTTTTTTCCTCTTATGATTTTTGCATCCAATAGGGATACCATGCACCCAGTAACACAACCCTTATATAAGCTGTGACTTGCTTAATAATAGCACACTAAGCAAATTAGAAAAGTAAGACAGTCAATTTATTTATTTATTTTTTACACAGTGGGAACAAGAAAAGGTCACCATTGCCGGAATTATTATGTAGCACAGATAGGGTGTAACACGCACCTAGTAACACCTAGTAACACAACACTAATATACTGTAGGCTGCATCTCAACATAACACACACACTTCTTAAATAAACTAATTAAATTAGAAAAACAGGAAAAAAAAGTTTTTCTAATTGTTGTTTTTTTTAATAACTGGAAAGCATTCAAATGCTGGGTTCTTGGGCTGAAGCTTAGACACAGCAGAGTATTGTTTCAACAGATAATCTAAAATCAACACTGTCTCTGCCCAGGCTCAAACACAGTTGACACACAATATTGCAGATTATTTTCCTTTAGGAAAACTAATAAAAGTGCAGGATAACTTTAGCCATCAAATAGCCTTTAGTTGCTTAACTTGTTTTTGCTGAGTGACAATGATGCCTGCAGCCAGTCATCCTTCCCAGGTACCTACTCCTATCTCTCCAGCTATCTATTTAAGAAACCAACTGTAAACACTAATCCCTAATGGCACCCTAATGGCATTTATTTTTATTTTTTTTACACAGTGCTCCAGCCCTGTCTCACAACCCCTCCATCCGCTCTCCAATGTGAAATGGCACCTGATCACAAATTAAGGACTTTTATGCAATCCAAATCACGCAAGTGCCGTCTCCAGGAAAATGATGCGTTAACTCATTCTGGGATCCGAGTTTGGCGGTAAGACCCGAGCCGGCACTTGGAAACACTCATCCCCAATGTTCGTGTTTGTTCGGTTTTTGTTACACCTAAGCCGCTCATCTCTAATTTTGCCTAGGGTAGTGCATGGATGAGTGCATCAAGATGGCTGCATGTGAAAATGTTCATCTTCTGACTCTGACTGGAAGTTCCCGGTGGGTCATGCTGAATGTGGGCTTATACCCAGTGGTGCAATCAAGGTGGTACGGGGTGGTATGGCATACCGTTAATAAATTTGTAACCGGTACGCCGTACCCCCTACCGCCGCCAAGACACAGTATGACCCATTTTCATGTCCAGGAGTGACGGAGACTGCTGCCAGATCCAGCACAAGCAGATCCTTCACACTCACAGCTGCCGGTGGGTGGAACAATAAAGTTTTGTTGAGACCCAGCGGCATGATGTCATTACGTCACGCCGCTGGACACTGTGAAGAGGAGCCGAGGAGCCACCCGCACAGAGCAGGCATGCCGCTGGAGGTAAGTATGGGCTGGGCTGGAGCTGAAAACAAGGAGGGGGCTGATGTTGGACACAGGGAGGCTGATAATACACACAGAGGGAGAGTCTGATGATAGACACAGAGGGGAAGCCTGATGATGGACACAGAGGGGGAGCCTGATGATAGAGGGGGAGCCTGATGATAGACACAGAGGGGAAGCCTGATGATGGACACAGAGGGGGAGCCTGATGATAGAGGGGGAGCCTGATGATAGACACAGAGGGGAAGCCTGATGATAGACACAGAGGTGGAGCCTGATGATGGACACATAGGTGGAGCCTGATGATGGACACAGAGGGGGAGCCTGATGATAGAGGGGGAGCCTGATGATAGACACAGAGGTGGAGCCTGATGATGGACACATAGGTGGAGCCTGATGATGGACACAGAGGGGGAGCCTGATGATGAACACCTGAGGTGGAGCCTGTCAATGCAGTCCATTGAAGCTGCGGTTTGCGCATGCGCAGTAACATAGCCGTTACTGCGCATGTGCCTGTCCCAGCATCTGTAAACTACATTATACAGATGCCGGAACCCCGGCGGGGGCAGGGACTATGGAGAAGGGACCTGGCAGCATGGCCAGCGGTAGCCCCCCTCCTCCACAGAGGTAGGAGCTGCTGCTGGTCCTATCTCTCCCCGCTGCCTACAATGGGGAAGGGGGGGCAGCAGGATCTGGCACACCCCCTGGGTATCAACCAGGCATCGGTAAAGAGATCCCACTTCCCACCCCCTCTCTGTGCCACAGGTATCAGAATCCTGGTGCTTGGAATGCCGGCAGTCAGAATACCGACAGCAGCATCCTGACGCACAGGATCCTGACACCTGGAAGGTAAGTAGACTAACCCTACCCCCCTAACCCTAACCCTCCCTTCCCGCAGCCTGATCCTATCTTCCCGCAGCCTTACCCTAACCACCACCCCCCACAGCCACCTCAACGCAGCCTACCCCTAACCCTCCCAGGTGGTGCCTAACCCTTCCTTCCTGCATACTAAACCTAACACCCCCACCCACCCCCGTGGCCTGACCCTAAGGAGCATGTTTGGGATGCACCTGGGACAGTATACAACATCCATTGCATGAATGCCAGATTTATTGTGAAGACAGATAGATAGATAGATAGATAGATAGATAGATAGATAGATAGATAGATAGATAGATAGATAGATAGATAGATAGATAGATAGATAATATTATATTGGTAGAGCTGTAGCATACTCTGGTGTGAGCTCGACCACATGAAGAGAGACAAATTGATTTTACTGGACTTAAGTATAGCTTTACTCAAACAAATCAATCTGCTTGTAAGGAAAGATGCTGTGGAGAGAACATACTGAATTTGGCAGCAGAAAGAGGATATGGATTCATTTACATTAGGCTGCCCTTTTTGTGACTATTTATATTTTTGGGAGCATATAATTATTTTACATTTAACAACAGGTGATACTTTATGTTTTTCTGATAAATTCTGAAATTCTTTTTCTGTATGAGTCCACACCACAGCTCCAGCGGTTACTGCTCAATGGATCTGGCTTCTTAATGCTCCATCTCAATCTTCCTTCCCCATTATTAGAGAGCATCATTACATGGGAGACAGGATGAATAGTGACCCAGCAAATGATGGGTCCAGATTACCAGCATAGATACATTTTACTGTTCACAAGTATTCTATGAGATGTGCAGGTTCAGATTTGCTCTGTTGTATTCGCCAAACTAGCGCAAGTTCGGATGCATCCAGCTTTATCAGATTGGCTATTCAAAACCCGAGAGAGCTGATAGATAATAAGTGCTTTTTTTTTGATATCTGAGTAAAACCGAGTAAATCCAACCCCGCTCATCTCTTATATTATCACAAGGATCACATTGCAATTACTAGTTTATTTATATAGATGTTGTATGAATCTTACTCTTCTTTCTTCTTACTCTTTCAGACCAGAGATTTCTGCGGACCCCCATGTTTGGGTTTTGCTTCTAATTCATCATTGTGTTTTGGTATTGTCAAAACCACCCTCAAGTGTTTTTGTTCAGTTTTGGATTCCTTTAAAACCGATCAAAATCAATAAATATTATTTTTTTTAAAAATCAATAAAACATCTAAAATCAGCACTAAGGGGTCTATTAATTAAATATTGGTGAGAGACAAAGTGGATGAACATAAAGTACTAACCAAACAGCTCCTGTCATTTTTCAAACATTGGGGCTTATGTACTAAGCCTTGGAGGGAGATCAACTGGATTGAGATAAGTACCAACCAATCAGCTCCTGTCACTTTTCAAACACAGCCTGTAACATGGCAGTTAGGAGCTGATTGGCTAGTACTTTATCTCCATTCACTTTATCTCGCTTTAAGTCTTAGTAAATAGACCCCTAAAGGTTTACTATATAAAACAGGACCCATGATGTAATCACCTGGTTACAAGCACCAGGTCCAGCTTTTAAGGGCACCACTTCACTGGTCAGCAACTTCTCCACTTTATATCTATAGTACTTGATAAACCTCCCCCTTAGAGACATTACTTGTATAAAATCTTCGTAAAGCCATCACTCCTACCAATCGTTGCATGAGCAAAGTCGGAATAAGTTTCTCTACTATAGATTGAAGAGTCTTGTTTGGTTTACCTGTTTACCATCTTTGTTCCCCATGATTCTTAATTCTCAAACATAGTGACTTCGACAAAGTTCCTCATGATTCTTCTTTACCATAAGGGCTGTACCGGCACTTACAAAAGTATAAATATGGTGAAAGTTACAAAATAAAAAGGGGCAATTTTTGTGTGACATTTATCACTCTGTAAGTGGCCCTACACACTTAGCAATTACACTGAAAGATATGAACGCTCTCGTTCATTAATGAATGAGATATCGTTCACATCTTTCAGTGTGTATGCACCAACGATGAATGATGCACAGTACCGCTCTCGTTCATCGTTGGTGCCAGCTCGTTTATACATGCATGCCAATATGGACAACCTCGTCCATATCAGCATGCAGGGCTATGGGGCCGGGTAACAGGGGAGTGAAGAAACTTCACTCTCCCTGTCACATCCCCCCCCCCTCTCCCCTGCCAGGGTGTCCATCGGCCGTAACGGCTGTCGGTCACCGTTCCCGGCAATCCGCAGGTGTGTAGGGCTCATAAGAGTCTATGGTCTATTCGTGAAGTAGTGAAAAGAGTGGAGAACTAAGCCAGTGGAGAAGTTGCCCATGGTGACCAATCAGATGCTCTATATAATTTTATAGTATGCAAATTATAAATGTTATGTGAATGCTGATTGGTTGCCATGGGCGACTTCTCCACTGGCTCACTTCTCCACTCTTTTCACTGCTTCATGAATAGACCCCCAATTTCCTTAATTTAGTTGGTTCAACTGCCAATATAAATATAAAGCATAACAGGTATTAACCTCACTGTACACTGACCCTCAGACCCAATATTCTGTATAATAACAATATAATACACACAGGGTAGCAGTTATAGTTAGGGTTTGTCCAGGTGACATTTTCTCTGATTGCATTAGACATGGAACATGAGGGGAGAAACTGTGCAGATTAGAGGCATCTATTGCTCTATTGATTCCAATGCTGTGTATGTGATTTAACATCTCAGCAGCAATTTATCCTTTTGCTGAACTATTGAATATTACACTGCATAGCTATTTACTGTAAAAAAATAAAAATAAAAAGTACTATTGTGGCACAAAAATCCACAAAAGTACTACTGTATAGTATGAATGTTAGTAACCTTGTATTTTTTTATACTAGTCGGGCTTTCCTGAATCTATATACAGTAAGGTCTATGCCCCAATTCAGGTTCTTGTAGAGAACTGCTCTCACTGTAAAGAATCCTTCGGCAGTTGTTAATGACATTTCTTCTTATGCCTCCGAAGATTGTACCCTGAGTGCATATGTGATACTGACCAAAGGTTTTCTTGTGCATTTATTTATACACAGTGTCCAAATTCCCCTTTCTCATTTTTATGTACGCCCAATTTAATTTGAGTACTAATTTTGCTTAAAAACACTTGTTTATAGAATTTATCCACTTTTTTAGAAGAATGCATATAACAACCATTTGACCCAATTTAAGTACCGCAAAGTTTTTTTTTTCTATGACCACTATAGACTGCTATACTCTTCCTATATTGGCTTTTTTCGAGGTACAGGCAGATTTCCTCATTTTCTCCTACACTTTCTCTGGTTTTAACGGCAAGAATTTTAGCAAGAATCCTGTTTTCACAAATCTGCAATAGGACAGACTGGACTGCTGGAGCGCGCAAACTCGCAATAAGCTGCTTTTCGCTGTCATTTTTTGGTGATGTCTGTGAAAAGTTCAATCACAGTAAATTACTGTGTTATCGCAGCTAATTTAATTCCCCCCTACCTGCTACGATTGTTCTCCCTCTCCTTCGAGAAGGGGGCATCCAGGGGTCAATCACTATAACTTCGGCTCATATCTAATGTCCCCCGTTGAAGTGTAGATTCTCCCATTGTGTGTGTGTATGTATATATATATATATATATATAGTTGAGAGTTAAAGAGCAATGTGGGTGAATCTATTTGTTCAAAATAGCCACTAGGGGGAACTCCAGAACTCCACACAGCAAATTAAATCCACACAGAGAATTTGGGATACTACAGTGGCTGAGCTCCTTTGAAGGGTAATTCTGTTTCTGTAGGCAGTTTATATGGCGTTACCCTCATGTAGAGTAGAGAGGGGGGGGGGGGGGAATTAGGCAACTGCTGGGTGGTATTTGAAAGACAAGATTCAGCCTGCAATAGTGCTCCCCCCACCAGGGTAAGATGGCCGCCATCTGTGGTCTTAGGAGAAGGAACTCACAGCAGGTGGCCTCCTCTGTGCCGCAGATTTATACTGTGTGTCACAGGTTGGTGAGCCAAGGAGGTCACCTGGTCGACACACCAGGGCTGGAGGGAGCCACTTCAGCTGAGGAAGGAGCAGGCGCTGCCCGGGTCTAACTTCTGTCTGTAATCCAGAGAGCTCTCTCAACTCCGGGTGTCCCTGCTGTCACAAGGCGGCGGGTGTGGAGGTTTCAGCAGGCTCCAGGAGAGCTGAGTTGAGGAGTGTAGATCCTGCAGCAGGGTCAGAGGTGGGATCAAGAGCCAGAGCCGGGGGGCAAGATGGTGGGTGTGGCAGCTCCAACCGTCACACCCTGGACAGCGATCCCCGCCGAGTCCGGGCACAGCTCTACCCGGTCCACAAGCGATATAGGAGGCACTCCAGGAGGCGACCGCAGGAACAGGACCACGCAGGATCCGCTCACGGGCACCGGCCAAGATCCCAGTGGCAGACGGGCCGGGCAAGTAAATCGAGGCCACGGCTTCTCAGCCTCACAGGCCCCAAGTCAGATTCTCCTCAGCAGGGACTCCGGGCGGCCAACGACTTGTGCCCACGGGTGCAGGTAGGCAGTGAGAGGGGAACAGGGGTGTAGATGGTGGCACTTCTTCCAGGGAAGGTAGAGTTTTAAGGCAATGCTGCAGGAGCTACAGCACTGCGTGTCCTCACGCTCTGCCAGCCAGACCACGCCCCCCAAAGTATTTCTTATAACTTTTAAAGCAATTGAAGTAAACACTTTCAACACTTGCTATGACTTCCTCATGCTTATCATAGACCAAGGTCTGTATGTCAATTACTTTAAAAGTTATACAAAAAACTTTGGGGCTAATAGTGAGTGAACCACTCTGTATTTACCTTGGTTATCAATTATGCTTTCATTTATAGCCAAATTACATTTCTTTAAAAAAAAATCAGAACTCTATCCTTTGTGTCAAAAGGTTTTGTTATCATTGGTTGAATCCCACCATAGATAGTAAAACAGAAACCTCTAGGGCAGTGATTCACAAACTTTTTTTGAATATGGCTGTATCTGCATACAAAATGCTACGTTACAGTGATTTCCATAAATACACTGTAATATAGTTGTCATATGCAGATACAGACGCTGTCACACACAGAATATAGGCATGCTGCATATCATTTTAATCAGAAGAAGCTGCTTGTGCCCCTAGGCATTTGTCTAGTTTGCCTATGCCTACGGCTGGCTCTGAGTAGAATAGACTGTACAATAGGGGTCATTCCGAGTTGATCGCTCGCAAGCAACTGTTAACTGCACTGCAATCAGATAGTCGCCACCTATGGGGGAGTGTATTTTCGCTTTGCAAGTGTGCAACGCTTTTGCAGCCGACGGCACAAAAAGTTTGTTGCAGTTTCTGAGTAGCTCTGGACTTACTCAGCCGCTGCGATCACTTCAGTCTTTTTGGTCCCGGAATTGACGTCAGACACCCGCCCTGCAAATGCTTGGACACGCCTGCGTTTTTCCAAACACTACCTGAAAATGGTCAGTTGACACCCATAAATGCCCTCTTTCTATCAGTCACCTTGCGATCGGCTGTGAGAATGGATTCTTCATTAAATCCATCGCCCAGCACTAATCCTCTGTGCACCCATACGACGCGCCTGCGCATTGCGGTACATACGCATGCGTAGTTTTGCCGAGTTATAACCTGATCGCAACGCTGCAAAAAGTTGCTAACAAGTGATCAACTCGGAATGACCCCCATTATACCATCCTCTATAACTGAGTAGAAGCAGTACAAAAAAAGATATTTCATTGTCTCTGCAATCTATCTCTGTAGCTAATACGCTATAAAATGAGATATTGTCACACAATTAATTCTTGCATATTTCTTTAAAATAATTCAGATACTGTAGTCATTTAATTTCAGCAGATAAGGTAAATCACACTTGTTAGTTTATAATGTATTTTATTTGTCTCTAGTCCAGGGGGTCCCAAACGTGATCCTCAAGGCACCCTAGTGGTCCAGGTGTTAAGGATAACCTTGTTTGGGCACATGTGGGTTAATTAGTACCACAGTAAAATTTGATTTAATCATCTGTGCTCAATCATGGCTGTCCCTAAAAACCCGGTCTATTAGGGTGCCTTGAGAACCCTCTGCTGTAGTCATTTCTTCATTCACTATGACAGTATCTAGAGATGTGCACCAGAAATTTTTCGGGTTTTGTGTTTTGGTTTTGGATTCGGTTCCGCGGCCGTGTTTTGGATTCGGACGCGTTTTGCCAAAACCTCCCTGAAATTTTTTTGTCGGATTCGGGTGTGTTTTGGATTCGGGTGTTTTTTTTACAAAAAACCCTCAAAAACAGCTTAAATCATAGAATTTGGGGGTCATTTTGATCCCATAGTATTATTAACCTCAATAACCATAAATTACACTCATTCTAAGTCTATTCTAAACACCTCACACCTCACAATATTATTTTTAGTCCTAAAATTTGCACCAAGGTCGCTGGATGGCTAAGCTAACCGACACAAGTGGCCGACACAAACACCTGGCCCATCTAGGAGTGGCACTGCAGTGTCAGACAGGATGGCACTTCAAAATAATTGTCCCCAAACAGCACATGATGCAAAGAAAAAAAGAGGCGCACCAAGGTCGCTGTGTGGGAACTGGACTGCGGGTGCTCCTTCCAGCACTTGCAGGGGGCGTGCAAATGGTGGAAGGCGCAAGCTCTTCCCGTCCAGTGTTGGGAAGGTCAGGCATCGCAACCGACACAATTGAACTCTCCTTGGGGATTTGTGATTTAGAAGAACGCACAGTTCTTTGCTGTGCTTTTGCCAGCTTAAGTGTTTTCATTTTTCTAGCGAGAGGATGAGTGCTTCCATCCTCATGTGAATCTGAACCACTAGCCATGAACATAGGCCAGGGCCTCAGCCGTTCCTTACCACTCCGTGTCGTAAATGGCATATTGGCAAGTTTACGCTTCTCTTCAGACGCTTTCAATTTAGATTTTTGGGTCATTTTACTGAACTTTTGTTTTTTGGATTTTACATGCTCTCTACTATGACATTGGGCATCGGCCTTGGCAGACGACGTTGATGGCATTTCATCGTCTCGGCCATGACTAGTGGCAGCAGCTTCAGCACGAGGTGGAAGTGGATCTTGATCTTTCCCTATTTTAACCTCCACATTTTTGTTCTCCATTTTTTAATGTGTGGAATTATATGCCAGTATCAATAGCAATGGCCTACTACTATATATACTGCGCACAACTGAAATGCACCACAGGTATGGATGGATAGTATACTTGACGACACAGAGGTAGGTAGAGCAGTGGCCTTCCGTACCGTACTGCTATATATACTGGTGGTCACTGTCAGCAAACTGCAAAACTAAAATGCACCACAGGTATAAAATCTAGATAGATAGTATACTTGACGACACAGAGGTAGGTAGAGCAGTGGCCTTCCGTACCGTACTGCTATATATACTGGTGGTCACTGTCAGCAAACTACAAAACTAAAATGCACCACAGGTATAGAATATAGATGGATAGTATACTTGACGACACAGAGGTAGGTAGAGCAGTGGCCTTCCGTACCATACTGCTATATATACTGGTGGTCACTGTCAGCAAACTGCAAAACTAAAATGCACCACAGGTATAGAATCTAGATGGATAGTATACTTGACGACACAGAGGTAGGTAGAGCAGTGGCCTTCCGTACCGTACTGCTATATATACTGGTGGTCACTGTCAGCAAACTGCAAAACTAAAATGCACCACAGGTATAGAATCTAGATGTATAGTATACTTGACGACACAGAGGTAGGTAGAGCAGTGGCCTTCCGTACCGTACTGCTATATATACTGGTGGTCACTGTCAGCAAACTGCAAAACTAAAATGCACCACAGGTATAGAATCTAGATGGATAGTATACTTGACGACACAGAGGTAGGTAGAGCAGTGGCCTTCCGTACCGTACTGCTATATATACTGGTGGTCACTGTCAGCAAACTGCAAAACTAAAATGCACCACAGGTATAGAATCTAGAAGGATAGTATACTTGACGACACAGAGTTAGGTAGAGCAGTGGCCTTCCGTACCGTACTGCTATATATACTGGTGGTCACTGTCAGCAAACTGCAAAACTAAAATGCACCACAGGTATAGAATCTAGATGGATAGTATACTTGACGACACAGAGGTAGGTAGAGCAGTGGCCTTCCGTACCGTACTGCTATATATACTGGTGGTCACTGTCAGCAAACTGCAAAACTAAAATGCACCACAGGTATAGAATCTAGATGGATAGTATACTTGAAGACACAGAGGTAGGTAGAGCAGTGGCCTTCCGTACCGTACTGCTATATATACTGGTGGTCACTGTCAGCAAACTGCAAAACTAAAATGCACCACAGATATAGAATCTAGATGGATAGTATACTTGACGACACAGAGGTAGGTAGAGCAGTGGCCTTCCGTACCGTACTGCTATATATACTGGCGGTCACTGTCAGCAAACTGCAAAACTAAAATGCACCACAGGTATAGAATCTAGATGGATAGTATACTTGACGACACAGAGGTAGGTAGAGCAGTGGCCTTCCGTACCGTACTGCTATATATACTGGTGGTCACTGTCAGCAAACTGCAAAACTAAAATGCACCACAGGTATAGAATCTAGATGGATAGTATACTTGACGACACAGAGGTAGGTAGAGCAGTGGCCTTCCGTACCGTACTGCTATATATACTGGTGGTCACTGTCAGCAAACTGCAAAACTAAAATGCACCACAGGTATAGAATCTAGATGGATAGTATACTTGACGACACAGAGGTAGGTAGAGCAGTGGCCTTCCGTACCGTACTGCTATATATACTGGTGGTCACTGTCAGCAAAACTCTGCACTGTACTCCTCCTATATAATACTGCTGGTCCCCAGTCCCCACAATAAAGCAGTGTGAGCACAGATATATGCAGCACACTGAGCACAGATATGGAGCGTTTTGCAGGCAGAGAACGTATAATACTGGTGGTCACTGGTCAGCAAAACTCTGCACTGTACTCCTCCTATATAATACTGCTGGTCCCCAGTCCCCACAATAAAGCCGTGTGAGCACAGATATATGCAGCACACTGAGCACAGATATGGAGCGTTTTTCAGGCAGAGAACGGATAAAACTGGTGGTCACTGATCAGCAAAACTCTGCACTGTACTCCTCCTATATAATACAGCTGCTCCCCAGTCCCCACAATTAGGCAATAAGCACAAATATTTGCAGCAACATTAATAAACGGAGAGGATGCCAGCCACGTCCTCTCCCTAACATTACCAATGCACGAGTGAAAATGGCGGCGACGCGCGGCTCCTTATATAGAATCCGAATCTCGCGAGAATCCGACAGCGGGATTATGACGTTCGGGCGCGCTCGGATTAACCGAGCAATACGGGAGAATCCGAGTATGCCTCGGACCCGTGTAAAATGGGTGAAGTTCGGGGGGGTTCAGTTTCCGAGGAACCGAACCCGCTCATCACTAACAGTATCCAAACATGATATTCTTCCTGAATCAGATATATAACACATAATGAAATAAATAGGTGCTTTGCATCTCCCGAGTAGAAATTAGGCAGAATTAGTAAGTGCCCAATCAGTGCCGTTTCCAGACCTCGTGGCACCCAGTGCAAACATTTCCTTTGCCACCCCCACAGCGAGCACAGAATGACAGAGGGGAAATACCTTCTGATGCTGTTAGGGCCACCTCTCTAACTTTTTATTTGCGTAAATAGTGTCATTTAATCTATATATATAAAATTGTATGTATGTATGTGTGTATGTTCCAGCATAACTCTGGAATGCCTGGAGCAATTTACACCAAACTTGGTATACATATGACTTACAATCTGGAAAAAAAATACTGTGGGGGTAAAACACCCCTAGCACCCCTAGAAGTGGGGGTGGGAAGGGGTGACATGTAAAAATCCATAGTGTTCAGGGTCACAGAGATGAATAGTGACACTCCCGATGCCATTTTCCCTGTGCACCTACTGGGTGACCTGGAATATGTGACCTGCTGGGCTGTCTGGAAACTGTGACAGTTATACCCCTTTTACACTCGCAGAAAAATCCCGGGATATTGCACGTGAACGCGCATCATCCCGGGATTCTTCTCAGTGTAAATGGGTACAGGGACAATTTCCCGGGACGAGCATCCCGGGATTTCATCCCAGGTCAAAAGCAGGGTTGAACCCGGGACCGTCCCGGGAAGCTGGGTAGTGTGAAAGGGCCCGTCCCGGGATTCACTACCCGGGACTGTTAAAAGGCCTCCGATTGGAGCTTTCATGGGCTCAGAAAAGATGATGTCATCATTCAGAGCCCTGGGGAGCGTCCTTGATGCGTGTGAGGAAGGCAGCATGGCGACCTGGACAGACCAGGAGGTGAGAGAGTTGCTGAGCATTAGGGGAGAGGAGGAAATTATGAGGCAGATCACAGGCACAGTCAAAGATGCAGTCATTTATAAAAACATCTCCAAGATGCTGCAAGCCAGGGGAATCATCCGCACACAGCAGCAAGTGTTAAACAAAATGAAAACTCTTAAAAAGCATTTCCTTAAGGTGCATGACAACAACAGGAAAAAGAGCGGTGTTGGCCGTATCGACTGGCAGTACTATGACATGTGCGCCAATATCTTTGGAAACACAGCTATATGCAGTCCGGTGAGTCTGTCTTCCAGTTCACAGTACACTGCTACAGAAGGCACTCCAGAAGAGACACAGACAAGCAGTGACGTCTGTCCATCATCACCGTTGTTAATTGACGACACACCTGAGGACAGCGACACATCATCCCAGCCGTCCATAAACACATCCAGAAACGACGACAGCATAACTGCAACCATTGAAGACGTCGTGGATGCTCAGACCAGTGACAGTGGGACTGTACAAAGTGCCGTCACCCCAACTTTACAGAAAAACAGTAAGTACATGTTTAGAAATTAACACTCATAGCACAAATCCACAATTGTTAATCATCCGGTTATGTGCGTAGTATGAGTGGCCAGTGTGGCGGCAGCGTGGCGAGCGCTAATGAGCCCCTTGCAGGATCACTGCGCTCAACACGCTGCTGGCACGGTGGCACACTTTGCATTTTCTGCCCCCACGCAGGGGGGCTTTGCATTTTAAAAAAAAGTTCAATGTTGCAGAGTAGCTAGTGTATAGGTGGATTAATGCCACAAACACATGTTTGCTAACGCTGCTATTTTTATATACGCTCATTTTGTATTTCTTCTCTTCACAGTTTACACCGTACCGCCTAGAAGGAAGAAATTGAACAGAGCGGAGCAAGTGGCTAAAGCCATGTCAAATGTCCTTGTCGACCAACTCCGAGAGATGGACGCTACAATGTCCGCACAGGAGGATGCAAGGCTCGACAGGTTTCTAGAGGCAGAACGCCAAATGCATGATGCATTCCTTTCCCAAGTCATGACAATGCAGGAACGCATGAGTAGAGAGCAGTATGACCGCCACAGGGAATTGCACCAAATGAACATGGCGTTCTATGAGCGTATGACCAATACCTCAAGAGCACCAAACCAACACCACAACTCACAATACCCCCCTGAGCAGGGTTTTTCATCATTTAATCCTGGTCCATACTATGCCCCAAATACTGCACCATCTAGTGCGCCAAGCCCAGAGTTTACTGTATTGCGCAATTTGCCGTGAAACACAGTGAATTGCTTTTTTTGGTTGTTATTTGTTGTTAAATAACCACAGTGTGGTCATTGTTTATGCACAACTGTTTGTGCCTTCCTTCATTTTTTTCTATGTTCTGTTTTGTATAGTGTCTACATTAAAGCACTTTTTATTTATTTTTTACACAGTGATAATATACTGCAGGGACACTGTGGTTTATGGTGTTGTATCTACAAACCTACCAGTGTTTTTTTTTTTTTTTATGCCAATAAAAACTTGTTTGCAAATCTAGGCATAACATTCCCATTTGTGCGTAAAGTAGACCATGTTTACAGTGTTTTCTACATTGTTTATGCATATATACACAGTTGCTGGCAATGTGTTTTTTTTTGGAAAAACATAAATAATGAACCCAAAGATCAAAGGTGGAATACAAAATAAAAACATTTTCATTCACCAAACATGTTGTGCTGATTCTTAAACACTATTGTACCAGTGCTGCAAGGTTGGACGTAATAGTGTGGCGTATTTGTTCTGCAGCGGAGTTTGAGGCAGTCCCAAACAAAGCACCTTCCACATGTGGGTTTATAACCTCAGGGTCCTGCACAGTCCACTCAGGAAGGAATAGCTCATTTTGCAGTTCACAGATGTTGTGCAGTATACAGCACGCAGCTACTACATTAGGCATATTCATAAGGTCCACATCATTGCGCTTCATCAAACAACGCCATCTTCCTTTTAACCTGCCAAAGGCGTTCTCAACCACCATCCTTGCTGAACTCAGGGTGTGAGTATAGGTTTGTTGCTCGGGGGTTAACTGGACCTGTTGGGTGTAGCCTTTCATAATCCAGGGGCGTAAAGGGTATGCAGCATCCCCGATGATGTGGACAGGGATCTCCACCCCATTCACAATCTTTGCACACTCTTTGGGGTACAGCCAGCCTCCCTGCTTCTCCTCTACGATGTTGTACAGGTCAGAATTGGCAAGAACTCGGGAGTCATGAGATCGGCCTGGCCAGCCAATAAACACATCTAGGAAACTAAAGAACAGTAAAATTGAAAACAATTAGAATGTAAAACTCACACATGCAACTCATCCCACCACCCCAAAAATAAACACTTACCAATATTTGTGGTCCACAACAGCCTGTAATATGATGGAGTGCCAGCCCTTCCTATTAAAATAGTCAGCATGGTTGTCACGTGGGGCAATAATGGGGATGTGTGTCCCATCAATCGCTCCTCCACACTGCGGATAGCCTCGCTTCACAAATCCAATGATGGTATCCTGTAAGCGCTGTCCTTGTGGTAGAGATATGAAGCGCTTGTATAAGGTAGATACAATTGCTTTAGTCACCTGGTGGACTATGACACAGCAGGTGGAGATTGCAACACCGAACAAGCATGAGACTGAGCGGTACTCTCCTGGGGTAGCATACCACCACAATGCAATAGCTAATCTCCTGCGTGCCTCGATGGGTCTCCTAAGCCTGGTGGTCTGCATGTCAAGTGCTGGGGTAAGTAATTCCAGGATGTAGTTAAAGGTTGCACGAGACACACGGAAGTTAGCCATCCACTCCTCATCCTGGTAAGCTTCCACGGTCCTCATAAAGGCTTCTCCGTGCCGGCGATCTCTGGACCAAAATGAGCGGTTAGGGCCCATACTCACGCTCAGTATGATACTCATCCTGGATGATATGAAGGCTCTCCTCCTGCGCAAATATTGGCGGCGACTAGCAGCCCTATCCAGCATAAATTGCGCCCTCCTCCTCCTCATAAAATATATGTGCAGTATACTGCACAGTGTGATAAGCTGCATCATGCTGTCAGTGGCTGTATGAAACATCTGCAAAGCAGAAAGAATCATGAGCTCAGGCATACACACTGGTACTCCGTCGGCCATGACTGCAGCAATGGTGTGAGCAGGCACCACCCCTCCCTTTGTTGACTAGTGTGACCTCATCAATGTGAGCCAGAAAAGGCCATTTCTAATGACACACATGTGCATTTGCAGGGATATCCCGGGATCAGTGTAAATGGGGCTGTCCCGGGTCGATCCCAGGTCTTAGTGCAGTGTGAAAGGGGTCAGTCCCGGGAAGGCATCCCGGGACGCATCCCGGGAAGCATCCCGGGAGTGACCCGGGAGTGCGAGTGTAAAAGTGGTATTATTTGCAGCCACCCACTAAGCAGTTATTTTTAAAATTTGACTCCTTACGTGGTGGAAAAGGGGGAAAATGTTCCACCTAGCAAACCTTTGCCTGAGAGAGGCCGAGCACATCAGCTAGTATTTAATAAATGTGTCAAATATAAGGAAATATACTGAATGAGTTATTGCAGATGGTAATAAAAAAAGTCACAACAAATGTAATATCACATGTGGAATAGCAAATTCAGTAATATGCTACATTCTGTAATATATTTTAAAAAAAAAGTTATTATTGCATTATTTCACATTAGTAAAATACATAATTAAATATAATACCATGATGCTAACAAAAATCTGCATTATAAGATCAGTAGATGTCAAAGAAATCTAGAAAAATTAGCAAAGAATTCCATTTAGGAATACCATTTTTTTTTTTAAACAGACAGGGGCCGTCATTCCGAGTTGATCGCACCAAGTAACTTTTTGCTGCTGGTGCGATCAACTAATCTCCGCCTATGGGGGAGTGTATTTTAGCATAGCAGGGCTGCGATCGCTTGTGCAGCCCTGCTATGCTAAAAAAAGTTTCACTCAAAACAAAAACCAGTGATAAATGTGATCGCAGTGGCGATCGCAAGAAGATGGAGAGGCGGGAGGCGTTGAGTTTCACTCAAAACAAGACTAGCCCTGCAGCGATGAAGGTCCAGATACTGACGTCAAACATCCGCCCTCCATTCGCCTGGACAAGCCTGCGTTCTTCTTACCACTCCACGAAAACGGCTGGAAACGGTGAGTATCCGCCCCGGAACGCCTCCAGCCTTTCCATCTTCTTGCGATCGCCACTGCGATCACATTTGTCACTGGCGGCGGCATTGCCCGGCGATGATCGTTGCCAGGCAATGACGCGCGTGTGCAATGCATCCGCCGTGCATGCCCATTTACGACCTGTTCGCACCGCAGCGAAGAACCGCTGCGTGCGAACGGGTCAAAATGACCCCCAGGGTGTAAGGAAGAGACTCATAGGGCCACATGTAATAGCGTCAGGTGCAGAATTTAGTGATAAGTTATTGATTAAAAACCTTGTGGTTAAATCCAAGGGCTGGCTGGCAACTCTCAGCATGGGAGGCAAACACAAGCAAGTGGACCCGGCTTTTCTACTATCACACATACTAGGGATGAGCGGGTTCGGTTCCTCGGAATCCGAACCCGCCCGAACTTCAGGTTTTTTTACACGGGTCCGAGCGACTCGGATCTTCAAGCCTTGCTCGGTTAACCCGAGCGCGCCCGAACGTCATCATCCCGCTGTCGGATTCTCGCGAGGCTCGGATTCTATCGCGAGACTCGGATTCTATATAAGGAGCCGCGCGTCGCCGCCATTTTCACACGTGCAATGAGATTGATAGGGAGAGGACGTGGCTGGCGTCCTCTCCGTTTAGAGTGACTAGAGTACTAGAGAGAGACACAAATTTTGGGGAGCATATAGGAGGAGTACTACTTGCTGCTGATAGTGTGACCAGTGACCAGTGCCACCAGTTTAATTAATCCGTTCTCTGCCTGATAAAAAACGATACACAGTGTGACACAGTCACACATACCATATCTGTGCTCAGCCCAGTGTGCTGCATCATATACTGTATATCATTATCTGACTGCTGAGTGCTCACTGCTCACACAGCTTAATTGTGGGGGAGACTGGGGAGCAGTTATAGCAGGAGTACATTTAAGTACAGTGCACACTTTTGCTGCCAGAGTGCCACTGCCAGTGTGACTGACCAGTGACCACTGACCACCAGTATTGTGATTGTCTGCTGACCACCAGTATATTGTGATTGTCTGCCTGAAAAAGTTAAACACTCGTCGTGTGGTGTTTTTATAAACGCATTCTGCAGACAGTGTCCAGCAGGTCCGTCATTACATAATATATACCTGTCCGGCTGCAGTACTAGTGTGATATATATATATTTTAATTTTATCTCATTATCATCCAGTCTATATTAGCAGCAGACACAGTACGGTAGTCCACGGCTGTAGCTACCTCTGTGTCGGCAGTCGCTCGTCCATCCATAATTGTATACCACCTACCCGTGGTTTTTTTTTTTCTATCTTCTTGATACTAGTAGCTTACTTTAGGAGTCTGCAGAGCTGACAGACAGTGTCCAGCAGGTCCGTCATTACATAATATATACCTGTCCGGCTGCAGTACTAGTGTGATATATATATATATTTTAATTTTATCTCATTATCATCCAGTCTATATTAGCAGCAGACACAGTACGGTAGTCCACGGCTGTAGCTACCTCTGTGTCGGCAGTCGCTCGTCCATCCATAATTGTATACCACCTACCCGTGGTTTTTTTTTTTTCTATCTTCTTGATACTAGTAGCTTACTTTAGGAGTCTGCAGTGCTGACAGACAGTGTCCAGCAGGTCCGTCATTACATAATATATACCTGTCCGGCTGCAGTACTAGTGTGATATATATATATATTTTAATTTTATCTCATTATCATCCAGTCTATATTAGCAGCAGACACAGTACGGTAGTCCACGGCTGTAGCTACCTCTGTGTCGGCAGTCGCTCGTCCATCCATAATTGTATACCACCTACCCGTGGTTTTTTTTTTTTTTCTATCTTCTTGATACTAGTAGCTTACTTTAGGAGTCTGCAGTGCTGACAGACAGTGTCCAGCAGGTCCGTCATTACATAATATATACCTGTCCGGCTGCAGTACTAGTGTGATATATATATATATATATTTTAATTTTATCTCATTATCATCCAGTCTATATTAGCAGCAGACACAGTACGGTAGTCCACGGCTGTAGCTACCTCTGTGTCGGCAGTCGCTCGTCCATCCATAATTGTATACCACCTACCCGTGGTTTTTTTTTTTTCTATCTTCTTGATACTAGTAGCTTACTTTAGGAGTCTGCAGTACTGACAGACAGTGTCCAGCAGGTCCGTCATTACATAATATATACCTGTCCGGCTGCAGTACTAGTGTGATATATATATATATATATATATATTTTAATTTTATCTCATTATCATCCAGTCTATATTAGCAGCAGACACAGTACGGTAGTCCACGGCTGTAGCTACCTCTGTGTCGGCAGTCGCTCGTCATCCATAAGTATACTAGTATCCATCCATCTCCATTGTTTACCTGAGGTGCCTTTTAGTTGTGCCTATTAAAATATGGAGAACAAAAATGTTGAGGTTCCAAAAATAGGGAAAGATCAAGATCGACTTCCACCTCGTGCTGAAGCTGCTGCCACTAGTCATGGCCGAGACGATGAAATGCCAGCAACGTCGTCTGCCAAGGCCGATGCCCAATGTCATAGTACAGAGCATGTAAAATCCAAAACACCAAATATCAGTAAAAAAAGGACTCAAAAATCTAAAATAAAATCGTCGGAGGAGAAGCGTAAACTTGCCAATATGCCATTTACCACACGGAGTGGCAAGGAACGGCTGAGGCCCTGGCCTATGTTCATGGCTAGTGGTTCAGCTTCACATGAGGATGGAAGCACTCAGCCTCTCGCTAGAAAAATGAAAAGACTCAAGCTGGCAAAAGCACAGCAAAGAACTGTGCGTTCTTCGAAATCCCAAATCCACAAGGAGAGTCCAATTGTGTCGGTTGCGATGCCTGACCTTCCCAACACTGGACGTGAAGAGCATGCGCCTTCCACCATTTGCACGCCCCCTGCAAGTGCTGGAAGGAGCACCCGCAGTCCAGTTCCTGATAGTCAGATTGAAGATGTCAGTGTTGAAGTACACCAGGATGAGGAGGATATGGGTGTTGCTGGCGCTGGGGAGGAAATTGACAAGGAGGATTCTGATGGTGAGGTGGTTTGTTTAAGTCAGGCACCCGGGGAGACACCTGTTGTCCGTGGGAGGAATATGGCCATTGACATGCCTGGTCAAAATACCAAAAAAATCAGCTCTTCGGTGTGGAAGTATTTCAACAGAAATGCGGACAACATTTGTCAAGCCGTGTGTTGCCTTTGTCAAGCTGTAATAAGTAGGGGTAAGGACGTTAACCACCTCGGAACATCCTCCCTTATACGTCACCTGCAGCGCATTCATAATAAGTCAGTGACAAGTTCAAAAACTTTGGGCGACAGCGGAAGCAGTCCACTGACCAGTAAATCCCTTCCTCTTTTAACCAAGCTCATGCAAACCACCCCACCAACTCCCTCAGTGTCAATTTCCTCCTTCCCCAGGAATGCCAATAGTCCTGCAGGCCATGTCACTGGCAATTCTGACGAGTCCTCTCCTGCCTGGGATTCCTCCGATGCATCCTTGCGTGTAACGCCTACTGCTGCTGGCGCTGCTGTTGTTGCTGCTGGGAGTCGATGGTCATCCCAGAGGGGAAGTCGGAAGACCACTTGTACTACTTCCAGTAAGCAATTGACTGTCCAACAGTCCTTTGCGAGGAAGATGAAATATCACAGCAGTCATCCTGTTGCAAAGCGGATAACTGAGGCCTTGACAACTATGTTGGTGTTAGACGTGCGTCCGGTATCCGCCGTTAGTTCACAGGGAACTAGACAATTTCTTGAGGTAGTGTGCCCCCGTTACCAAATACCATCTAGGTTCCACTTCTCTAGGCAGGCGATACCGAGAATGTACACGGACGTCAGAAAAAGACTCACCAGTGTCCTAAAAAATGCAGTTGTACCCAATGTCCACTTAACCACGGACATGTGGACAAGTGGAGCAGGGCAGGGTCAGGACTATATGACTGTGACAGCCCACTGGGTAGATGTATGGACTCCCGCCGCAAGAACAGCAGCGGCGGCACCAGTAGCAGCATCTCGCAAACGCCAACTCTTTCCTAGGCAGGCTACGCTTTGTATCACCGGTTTCCAGAATACGCACACAGCTGAAAACCTCTTACGGCAACTGAGGAAGATCATCGCGGAATGGCTTACCCCAATTGGACTCTCCTGTGGATTTGTGGCATCGGACAACGCCAGCAATATTGTGTGTGCATTAAATATGGGCAAATTCCAGCACGTCCCATGTTTTGCACATACCTTGAATTTGGTGGTGCAGAATTTTTTTAAAAACGAGAGGGGCGTGCAAGAGATGCTGTCGGTGGCCAGAAGAATTGCGGGACACTTTCGGCGTACAGGCACCACGTACAGAAGACTGGAGCACCACCAAAAACGCCTGAACCTGCCCTGCCATCATCTGAAGCAAGAAGTGGTAACGAGGTGGAATTCAACCCTATATATGCTTCAGAGGTTGGAGGAGCAGCAAAAGGCCATTCAAGCCTATACAATTGAGCACGATATAGGAGGTGGAATGCACCTGTCTCAAGCGCAGTGGAGAATGATTTCAACGTTGTGCAAGGTTCTGCTGCCCTTTGAACTTGCCACACGTGAAGTCAGTTCAGACACTGCCAGCCAGTCAGGTCATTCCCCTCATCAGGCTTTTGCAGAAGAAGCTGGAGACATTGAAGGAGGAGCTAACACGGAGCGATTCCGCTAGGCATGTGGGACTTGTGGATGGAGCCCTTAATTCGCTTAACAAGGATTCACGGGTGGTCAATCTGTTGAAATCAGATCACTACATTTTGGCCACCGTGCTCGATCCTAGATTTAAAACCTACCTTGGAACTCTCTTTCCGGCAGACACAAGTCTGCTGGGGTTCAAAGACCTGCTGGTGAGAAAATTGTCAAGTCAAGCGGAACGCGACCTGTCAACATCTCCTCCTTCACATTCTCCCGCAACTGGGGGTGCGAGGAAAAGGCTCAGAATTCCGAGCCCACCCGCTGGCGGTGATGCAGGGCAGTCTGGAGCGACTGCTGATGCTGACATCTGGTCCGGACTGAAGGACCTGCCAACGATTACGGACATGTCGTCTACTGTCACTGCATATGATTCTCTCCCCATTGAAAGAATGGTGGAGGATTATATGAGTGACCGCATCCAAGTAGGCACGTCAGACAGTCCGTACTTATACTGGCAGGAAAAAGAGGCAATTTGGAGGCCCTTGCACAAACTGGCTTTATTCTACCTAAGTTGCCCTCCCACAAGTGTGTACTCCGAAAGAGTGTTTAGTGCCGCCGCTCACCTTGTCAGCAATCGGCGTACGAGGTTACTTCCAGAAAATGTGGAGAAGATGATGTTCATTAAAATGAATTATAATCAATTCCTCCGTGGAGACATTGACCAGCAGCAATTGCCTCCACAAAGTACACAGGGAGCTGAGATGGTGGATTCCAGTGGGGACGAATTGATAATCTGTGAGGAGGGGGATGTACACGGTGATATATCGGAGGATGATGATGAGGTGGACATCTTGCCTCTGTAGAGCCAGTTTGTGCAAGGAGAGATTAATTGCTTCTTTTTTGGTGGGGGTCCAAACCAACCCGTCATTTCAGTCACAGTCGTGTGGCAGACCCTGTCACTGAAATGATGGGTTGGTTAAAGTGTGCATGTCCTGTTTATACAACATAAGGGTGGGTGGGAGGGCCCAAGGACAATTCCATCTTGCACCTCTTTTTTCTTTAATTTTTCTTTGCGTCATGTGCTGTTTGGGGAGTGTTTTTTGGAAGGGCCATCCTGCGTGACACTGCAGTGCCACTCCTAGATGGGCCAGGTGTTTGTGTCGGCCACTAGGGTCGCTTATCTTACTCACACAGCTACCTCATTACGCCTCTTTTTTTCTTTGCGTCATGTGCTGTTTGGGGAGTGTTTTTTGGAAGGGCCATCCTGCGTGACACTGCAGTGCCACTCCTAGATGGGCCAGGTGTTTGTGTCGGCCACTAGGGTCGCTTAGCTTACTCACACAGCTACCTCATTGCGCCTCTTTTTTTCTTTGCGTCATGTGCTGTTTGGGGAGTGTTTTTTGGAAGGGCCATCCTGCGTGACACTGCAGTGCCACTCCTAGATGGGCCAGGTGTTTGTGTCGGCCACTAGGGTCGCTTACCTTACTCACACAGCTACCTCATTGCGCCTCTTTTTTTCTTTGCGTCATGTGCTGTTTGGGGAGTGTTTTTTGGAAGGGCCATCCTGCGTGACACTGCAGTGCCACTCCTAGATGGGCCAGGTGTTTGTGTCGGCCACTAGGGTCGCTTACCTTACTCACACAGCTACCTCATTGCGCCTCTTTTTTTCTTTGCGTCATGTGCTGTTTGGGGAGTGTTTTTTGGAAGGGCCATCCTGCGTGACACTGCAGTGCCACTCCTAGATGGGCCAGGTGTTTGTGTCGGCCACTAGGGTCGCTTACCTTACTCACACAGCTACCTCATTGCGCCTCTTTTTTTCTTTGCGTCATGTGCTGTTTGGGGAGTGTTTTTTGGAAGGGCCATCCTGCGTGACACTGCAGTGCCACTCCTAGATGGGCCAGGTGTTTGTGTCGGCCACTAGGGTCGCTTAGCTTACTCACACAGCTACCTCATTGCGCCTCTTTTTTTCTTTGCGTCATGTGCTGTTTGGGGAGTGTTTTTTGGAAGGGCCATCCTGCGTGACACTGCAGTGCCACTCCTAGATGGGCCAGGTGTTTGTGTCGGCCACTAGGGTCGCTTACCTTACTCACACAGCTACCTCATTGCGCCTCTTTTTTTCTTTGCGTCATGTGCTGTTTGGGGAGTGTTTTTTGGAAGGGCCATCCTGCGTGACACTGCAGTGCCACTCCTAGATGGGCCAGGTGTTTGTGTCGGCCACTAGGGTCGCTTACCTTACTCACACAGCTACCTCATTGCGCCTCTTTTTTTCTTTGCGTCATGTGCTGTTTGGGAAGTGTTTTTTGGAAGGGCCATCCTGCGTGACACTGCAGTGCCACTCCTAGATGGGCCAGGTGTTTGTGTCGGCCACTAGGGTCGCTTACCTTACTCACACAGCTACCTCATTGCGCCTCTTTTTTTCTTTGCGTCATGTGCTGTTTGGGGAGTGTTTTTTGGAAGGGCCATCCTGCGTGACACTGCAGTGCCACTCCTAGATGGGCCAGGTGTTTGTGTCGGCCACTAGGGTCGCTTAGCTTACTCACACAGCTACCTCATTGCGCCTCTTTTTTTCTTTGCGTCATGTGCTGTTTGGGGAGTGTTTTTTGGAAGGGCCATCCTGCGTGACACTGCAGTGCCACTCCTAGATGGGCCAGGTGTTTGTGTCGGCCACTAGGGTCGCTTAGCTTACTCACACAGCTACCTCATTGCGCCTCTTTTTTTCTTTGCGTCATGTGCTGTTTGGGGAGTGTTTTTTGGAAGGGCCATCCTGCGTGACACTGCAGTGCCACTCCTAGATGGGCCAGGTGTTTGTGTCGGCCACTAGGGTCGCTTACCTTACTCACACAGCTACCTCATTGCGCCTCTTTTTTTCTTTGCGTCATGTGCTGTTTGGGGAGTGTTTTTTGGAAGGGCCATCCTGCGTGACACTGCAGTGCCACTCCTAGATGGGCCAGGTGTTTGTGTCGGCCACTAGGGTCGCTTACCTTACTCACACAGCTACCTCATTGCGCCTCTTTTTTTCTTTGCGTCATGTGCTGTTTGGGGAGTGTTTTTTGGAAGGGCCATCCTGCGTGACACTGCAGTGACACTCCTAGATGGGCCAGGTGTTTGTGTCGGCCACTAGGGTCGCTTACCTTACTCACACAGCTACCTCATTGCGCCTCTTTTTTTCTTTGCGTCATGTGCTGTTTGGGGAGTGTTTTTTGGAAGGGCCATCCTGCGTGACACTGCAGTGCCACTCCTAGATGGGCCAGGTGTTTGTGTCGGCCACTAGGGTCGCTTAGCTTACTCACACAGCTACCTCATTGCGCCTCTTTTTTTCTTTGCGTCATGTGCTGTTTGGGGAGTGTTTTTTGGAAGGGCCATCCTGCGTGACACTGCAGTGCCACTCCTAGATGGGCCAGGTGTTTGTGTCGGCCACTAGGGTCGCTTAGCTTACTCACACAGCTACCTCATTGCGCCTCTTTTTTTCTTTGCGTCATGTGCTGTTTGGGGAGTGTTTTTTGGAAGGGCCATCCTGCGTGACACTGCAGTGCCACTCCTAGATGGGCCAGGTGTTTGTGTCGGCCACTAGGGTCGCTTACCTTACTCACACAGCTACCTCATTGCGCCTCTTTTTTTCTTTGCGTCATGTGCTGTTTGGGGAGTGTTTTTTGGAAGGGCCATCCTGCGTGACACTGCAGTGCCACTCCTAGATGGGCCAGGTGTTTGTGTCGGCCACTAGGGTCGCTTACCTTACTCACACAGCTACCTCATTGCGCCTCTTTTTTTCTTTGCGTCATGTGCTGTTTGGGGAGTGTTTTTTGGAAGGGCCATCCTGCGTGACACTGCAGTGACACTCCTAGATGGGCCAGGTGTTTGTGTCGGCCACTAGGGTCGCTTACCTTACTCACACAGCTACCTCATTGCGCCTCTTTTTTTCTTTGCGTCATGTGCTGTTTGGGGAGTGTTTTTTGGAAGGGCCATCCTGCGTGACACTGCAGTGCCACTCCTAGATGGGCCAGGTGTTTGTGTCGGCCACTAGGGTCGCTTAGCTTACTCACACAGCTACCTCATTGCGCCTCTTTTTTTCTTTGCGTCATGTGCTGTTTGGGGAGTGTTTTTTGGAAGGGCCATCCTGCGTGACACTGCAGTGCCACTCCTAGATGGGCCAGGTGTTTGTGTCGGCCACTAGGGTCGCTTAGCTTACTCACACAGCTACCTCATTGCGCCTCTTTTTTTCTTTGCGTCATGTGCTGTTTGGGGAGTGTTTTTTGGAAGGGCCATCCTGCGTGACACTGCAGTGCCACTCCTAGATGGGCCCGGTGTTTGTGTCGGCCACTAGGGTCGCTTAGCTTACTCACACAGCTACCTCATTGCGCCTCTTTTTTTATTTGCGTCATGTGCTGTTTGGGGAGTGTTTTTTGGAAGGGCCATCCTGCGTGACACTGCAGTGCCACTCCTAGATGGGCCAGGTGTTTGTGTCGGCCACTAGGGTCGCTTAGCTTAGTCATCCAGCGACCTCGGTGCAAATTTTAGGACTAAAAATAATATTGTGAGGTGTGAGGTGTTCAGAATAGACTGAAAATGAGTGGAAATTATGGTTTTTGAGGTTAATAATACTTTGGGATCAAAATGACCCCCAAATTCTATGATTTAAGCTGTTTTTTAGTGTTTTTTGAAAAAAACACCCGAATCCAAAACACACCCGAATCCGACAAAAAAAATTCGGTGAGGTTTTGCCAAAACGCGGTCGAACCCAAAACACGGCCGCGGAACCGAACCCAAAACCAGAACACAAAACCCGAAAAATTTTAAGTGCACATCTCTAACACATACCCTGCAGATACATGAAAAAAAAGTGTGCTTATCATTTTTTAATACATCTGAATGATTTTCTGTCACCATAAAACAGTAAGATGACAGTGAAATGTTACATGTAGATGTTTTCTCTATGTTATCTGCTTTCATGTATGCCGAAGATTGCTGTGTGAAATAGTGCACTATTATGCCATCAGACTCCTCTAAGTGATGCTATTAGGCCATCAGACTCCTCATCATGCACGTTAGACAACCAGACTCTTACACATGCCACTATTATGCCATCAGACTCCTCCAAGTACTTCTATTAGGCCATCAGAGTCCTTTGTATGCCACTATTATGCCATCAGACTCCTCTGTATGCCACTATTGTGCCATCAGAGTCCTACAAGTGCTACTATTAGGCCATCATACTCCTCACTGGCACTAGAAAGCCCATCCCTGGTGTACATTCATGCGCCTGAATCTGTAAGAACTGAGATGCCCACTGTCAGCATCCATGGGTGCTGAAAAACTGCTATGCATGTCTTATTTCTGCACAGAATTGGAAAGGCAGGTAAATATATATATATATATATATATATATATATATATATATCAGGGCTGGCTCGAGGCATGTTCGACTCGAGCGGCCGCGCAGGGCGCCACCCTGAAAGGGCACCGCACGCTGGTGCCGCTATGTCGGAGCCTGGAGCCGGCCCTGTTGTGAAGCCTGCAGCAGCTGTTTTCCACAGTGAGCTGTGCGCGCTATGCGGCGCCGGCGTCTGATGTCAGACACCGGCGCCACACAGCGCGCACAGTTCTGTTTCAGGGAGCGGATATCGCAGCAGCACTCCTTCTCCTCCCTCACAGTTGGCACAGCAGGTACTGGGGGCATATGTGGCACTGTGGGGCGCATATCTGGCACTGTGGGGGGCATATCTGGCACTGTGGGGGGCATATCTGGCACTGTGGGGGCATTTATCTGGCACTGTGGGGGGCATTTCTGCCACTGTGGGGGGCATTTATCTGGCACTGTGGGGGTCATTAATGTATCTGGCACTGTGGGGAATTTCTGGCACTGTAGAGGGCATTTATCTGGCACTGTGGGGGCATTTATCTGGCACTGTGGGGTGCATTAATGTATCTGGCACTGTGGGGGCATTTCTGGCACTGTGGGGACATTTCTGGCACTGTGGGGGGTCATTAATGTATCTGGCACTGTGGGGGCATTTCTGGCACTGTGGGGGGCATTAGTTTATCTGGCACTGTGGGGAGCATTTATCTAGCACTGTGGGGGCATTTATCTGGCACTGTGGGGGGCATTTATCTGGCACTGTGGGGGCATTTATCTGGCACTGTGGGGGCATTTATCTGGCACTGTGGGGGCATTAATGTATCTGGCACTGTGGGGGCATTTCCGGCAATGTGGGGGCATTTCTGGCACTGTGGGGGTCATTAATGTATCTGGCACTGTGGGGGCATTTCTGGCACTATGGGGGCATTTCTGGCACTGTGGGGGGCATTAATTTATCTGGCACTGTAGGGATATTTATCTGGCACTGTGGGGGCATTTCTGGCACTGTAGGGGCATTTATCTGGCACTGTGGGGGTCATTAATGTATCTGGCACTGTGGGGGCATTTCTGGCACTGTGGGGGGCATTAATTTATCTTGCACTGTGGGGGCATTTATCTGGCACTGTGGGGGGCATTAATGTATCTGGCACTGTGGGGGCATTTCTGGCATGGTGGGGGCATATCTGGCACTGTGGGGGGGCATTAATGTATCTGGCACTGTGGGGGGGGGCATTAATGTATCTGGCACTGTGGGGGCATTTCTGGCACTGTGGCGTCATTTATCTATCTGGGACTCTGGGGGCATATCTGACACTGTGGGGGGCATTAATGTATCTGGCACTGTGGGGGCATATCTGGCACTGCGGGGGCATTAATGTATCTGGCACTGTGGGGGCATTTCTGGCACTGTGGGGTCATTTATCTATCTGGGACTGTGGGGGCATATCTGGCACTGTGGGGAGCATTTATGTATCTGGCACTGTGGGGGCCATTTATGTATCTGGCACTGTGGGGGCATGTCATGTGTATCTGGCACTGTGGGGGGCATGTCATGTGCATTTGGCACTGCTGGGGGGCATGTCATGTGCATCTGGCACTGCTGGGGGGCATGTCATGTGCATCTGGCACTGCTGGGGGGGCATGTCATGTGCATCTGGCACTGCTGGGGGGGCATGTCATGTGCATCTGGCACTGCTAGGGGGGCATGTCATGAGCAGCTAACACTGCTGGGGGGGGCATGTCATGTGTATCTGGCACTGCTGGGGGGCATGTCATGTGCATCTGGCACTGCTGGGGGGCATGTCATGTGCATCTGGCACTGCTGGGGGGCATGTCATGTGCATCTGGCACTGCTGGGGGGCATATCTTGTGTAGCTGGCATGGCTGGGGGGCATATCATGTAGTTTCCCGTGTCTCAGTGCAATACCTGGTGCAATGTGTCGCAGTGCGCTGCCTGGCGCAAAGTGTATAACGTGCTCTGCCTGGCGCAAAGTGTATAACGTGCTCTGCCTGGCGCAAGTGTATAATGTGCTCTACCTGTCGCAGTGTGTATAGGAGGTTCTACCTGGTGCAATGTGTATTAGCTGCACTACTGTGTGGTGTAATGCAAATTGCCACTATTATGTGGCCATGCCCCTTCCCCACGAAGCAACGGCGCTAAATTTTTGCTGCGCGCCTTCCATGATTTCGCTTGCGGAGCACCAGGCATTACGGTATGTCCATAATTTTACCCTTCTAACTTAAAAATGTGCCCTCCCCGTGATCAGCACCCTGCCCTAAAAAAATCCTAGAGTGAACACAATCATGTATCTGGCACTGCTGGGGAACATGTCATGTGTAGCTGGCACTGTTGCGGGGCATGTCATGTCTATCTGGCACTGCTGGGGGGTATATCATGTGTAGTTGGCACTGCTGGGGGGCATGTCATGTGTAGCTGGCACTGCAGCGGGGCATATCATGTCTATCTGGCACTCCTGGGGGCATGTCATGTCTATCTGGCATTGCACTACTGTAGACATTATGTGTAGCTGGCACTATACTGGAGACATTGTGTGTAAGGAACACTACTGTAGCTGTTATGTGTAATGCTGCTAATTGTGTGCGTAGAGGGAATGTGAAAATAAGATTTTACTCACCGGTAAATCTATTTCTCGTAGTCCGTAGTGGATGCTGGGTACTCCGTAATGACCATGGGGAATAGACGGGCTCCGCAGGAGACTGGGCACTCTAAAGAAAAGATTAGGTACTACATCTGGTGTGCACTGGCTCCTCCCTCTATGCCCCTCCTCCAGAGCTCAGTTAGGGAAACTGTGCCCGGAAGAGCTGACATTACTAGGAAAGGATTTGAAATCCAGGGTAAGACTCATACCAGCCACACCAATCACACCGTACAACTTGTGATAATTATACCCAGTTAACAGCATGAACAACAACTGAGCCTCCTTAAACTGATGGCTCAGAACAAAAAACCCTATAGTTAAGCAATAACTATATACAAGTATTGCAGAATTCCGCACTTGGGACGGGCTCCCAGCATCCACTACGGACTACGAGAAATAGATTTACTGGTGAGTAAAATCTTATTTTCTCTGACGTCCTAGTGGATACTGGGTACTCCGTAAGGACCATGGGGATTATACCAAAGCTCCCAAACGGGCGGGAGAGTGCGGATGACTCTGCAGCACCGAATGAGCAAACTCAAGGTCCTCCTCAGCCAGGGTATCAAACTTGTAGAATTTTGCAAACGTGTTTGATCCCGACCATGTAGCTGCTCGGCAAAGTTGTAAAGCCGAGACCCCTCGGGCAGCCGCCCAAGAAGAGCCCACCTTCCTCGTGGAATGGGCTTTGACTGATTTAGGATGTGGCAGTCCAGCCGCAGAATGTGCAAGTTGAATCGTGCAACAGATCCAGCGAGCAATAGTCTGCTTTGAAGCAGGAGCACCCAGCTTGTTGGGTGCTTGCAGAATAAACAGCGAGTCAATTTTTCTGACTCTAGCCGTTTTGGAAACATAGATTTTCAGGGCCCGGACTACATCCAGCAACTTGGAAGCCTCCAAGTCCCGAGTAGCCGCAGGCACCACAATAGGTTGGTTCAAATGGAACGCTGATACCACCTTAGGGAGAAATTGGGGACGAGTCCTCAATTCTGCCCTGTCCATATGGAAGATCAGATAGGCGCTTTTACATGACAAAGCCGCCAATTCTGACACACGCCTAGCCGAAGCCAAGGCCAAAAGCATGACCACTTTCCACGTGAGATATTTCAACTCCACGGACTGAAGTGGCTCAAACCAATGTGATTTTAGGAAATCCAAAACACAACGTTGAGATCCCAAGGTGCCACTGGGCGCACAAAAGGGGGCTGAATATGCAGCACTCCCTTAACAAACGTCTGAACTTCAGGCAGTGAAGCCAGTTCTTTTTGAAAGAAAATAGACAGGGCCGAAATCTGGACTTTTATGGATCCCAATTTTAGGCCCATAGTCACTCCTGACTGTAGGAAGTGCAGAAAACGACCCAGCTGAAATTCTTCTGTTGGGGCCTTCATAGCCTCACACCAAGCAACATATTTTCGCCATATGCGGTGATAATGTTTTGCTGTCACATCCTTCCTAGCTATTATCAGTGTAGGAATGACTTCAACCGGAATGCCCTTTTCCATCAGGATCCGGCGTTCAACCGCCATGCCGTCAAACGCAGCCGCGGTAAGTCTTGGAACAGACAGGGCCCCTGCTGTAGCAGGTCCTGTCTGAGAGGCAGAGGCCAAGGGTCCTCTGAGATCATTTCTTGTAGTTCCGGGTACCAAGTCCTTCTTGGCCAATCCGGAACGATGAGTATAGTTCTTACTCCTCTCTTTCTTATTATCCTCAGTACCTTTGGTATGAGAGGAAGAGGAGGGAACACATAAACCGACTGGTACACCCACGGTGTCACTAGAGCGTCCACAGCTATCGCCTGAGGGTCCCTTGACCTGGCGCAATATCTTTTTAGCTTTTTGTTGAGGCGGGACGCCATCATGTCCACCTGTGGCCTTTCCCAACGATTTACAATCAGTTGGAAGACTTCTGGATGAAGTCCCCACTCTCCCGGGTGGAGGTCATGCCTGCTGAGGAAGTCTGCTTCCCAGTTGTCCACTCCCGGAATGAACACTGCTGACAGTGCTATCACGTGATTTTCCGCCCATCTGAGAATCCTTGTGGCTTCTGCCATCGCCATCCTGCTTTTTGTGCCGCCCTGTCTGTTTACATGGGCGACCGCCGTGATGTTGTCTGACTGAATCAGCACCGGCTGGTTTTGAAGCAGGAGTTTTGCCTGACTTAGGGCATTGTAAATGGCCCTTAGTTCCAGAATGTTTATGTGTAGGGAAGCTTCCTGACTCGACCATTGTCCTTGGAAGTTTCTTCCCTGAGTGACTGCCCCCCAACCTCGGAGGCTTGCATCCGTGGTCACCAGGACCCAGTCCTGTATGCCGAATCTGCGGCCCTCGAGTAGATGAGCACTCTTCTGCAGCCACCACAGCAGAGACACCCTGGCCCTCGGGGACAGGGTGATCAGCCGATGCATCTGAAGATGCGATCCGGACCACTTGTCTAACAGATCCCACTGAAAGATCCGTGCATGGAATCTGCCGAATGGAATTGCCTCGTAAGAAGCTACCATCTTTCCCAGGACTCGCGTGCAGTGATGCACCGACACCTGTTTTGGTTTTAGGAGGTCTCTGACCAGAGATGACAACTCCTTGGCCTTCTCCTCCGGGAGAAACACCTTCTTCTGTTCTGTGTCCAGAATCATACCCAGGAACAGCAGACGCGTCGTAGGAACCAGCTGCGACTTCGGGATATTCAGAATCCAGCCGTGCTGTTGTAGTACTTCTTGAGATAGTGCTACTCTGACCAACAACTGCTCCCTGGACCTCGCCTTTATAAGGAGATCGTCCAAGTACGGGATAATTATAACTCCCTTCTTTCGAAGGAGTATCATCATTTCAGCCATTACTTTGGTAAATACCCTCGGTGCCGTGGACAGACCAAACGGCAACGTCTGGAATTGGTAATGGCAGTCCTGTACCACAAAACGGAGGTACACCTGGTGAGGTGGGTAAATGGGGACATGTAGGTAAGCATCCTTGATGTCCAGTGATACCATGTAATCCCCCTCTTCCAGGCTTGCAATAACCGCCCTGAGCGATTCCATTTTGAACTTGAACTTCCTTATATAAGTGTTCAAGGATTTCAAATTTAGAATGGGTCTCACCGAACCGTCTGGTTTCGGTACCACAAACATTGTGGAATAGTAACCCCGTCCCTGTTGAAGGAGGGGAACTTTTATTATCACCTGCTGGAGGTACAGCTTGTGAATTGCCGCCAGTACTACCTCCCTGTCCTGGGGAGTAGCTGGCAAGGCTGATTTGAGGTAACGGCGAGGGGGAGACGTCTCGAATTCCAGCTTGTATCCCTGAGATACCACTTGTAGAACCCAGAGATCCACCTGTGAGCGAACCCACTGGTCGCTGAAGTTTTGGAGACGGGCCCCCACCGCACCTGGCTCCACATGTGGAGCCCCAGCGTCATGCGGTGGACTTAGTGGAAGCAGGGGAGGATTTTTGTTCTTGGGAACTGGCTGTATGGTGCAGCTTTTTCCCTCTACCCCTGCCTCTGGGCAGAAAGGACGCGCCTCTAACCCGCTTGCCTTTCTGAGGCCGAAAGGACTGTACTTGATAATACGGTGCTTTCTTAGGCTGTGAGGGAACCTGAGGTAAAAAAGTCGACTTCCCAGCTGTTGCTGTGGATACGAGGTCCGAAAGACCGTCCCCAAACAATTCCTCACCCTTATAAGGCAAAATTTCCATGTGCCTTTTAGAATCAGCATCACCCGTCCACTGCCGAGTCCATAATACTCTCCTGGCAGAAATGGACATCGCATTAATTCTAGATGCCAGTCGGCAAATGTCCCTCTGTGCATCTCTCATATATAAGACTATGTCTTTAATATGCTCTATGGTTAGCAATATAGTGTCCCTGTCAAGGGAATCAATGTTATCAGACAGGGAATCAGACCACGCTGCTGCAGCACTGCACATCCATGCTGAAGCAATAGCAGGTCTCAGTATAGTACCTGAGTGTGTATACACAGACTTCAGGATAGCCTCCTGCTTTCTATCTGCAGGCTCCTTTAAGGCGGCCGTATCCTGAGACGGCAGTGCCACCTTTTTTGATAAGCGTGTGAGCGCTTTGTCCACCTGAGGGGATGTCTCCCAGCGTAACCTATCCGTTGGCGGGAAAGGGTACGCCATTAGTAACCGCTTAGAAATTACTAGTTTCTTATCTGGGGAACCCCACGCTTCTTCACACAATTCGTTTAACTCATCAGATGGGGGAAAAGTCACTGGCTGCTTTTTCTCCCCAAACATAATACCCTTTTTTGTGGTAACCGGGTTAATGTCAGAAATGTGCAACACATTTTTCATTGCCGTAATCATACATCGGATGGCCCTAGTGGATTGTATATTTGTCTCATCCTCGTCGACACTGGAGTCAGACTCCGTGTCGACATCTGTGTCAGCCATCGGAGGTAGCGGGCGTTTTTGAGTCCCTGACGGCCTCTGAGATGCCTGGGCAGGCGCGGGCTGAGATGCCGGCTGTCCCAAAGCTGCGTCATCGAACTTTTTATGTAAGGAGTTGACACTGTCGGTTAATACCTTCCACATATCCATCCACTTAGGTGTCGGCCCCGCAGGGGGCGACATCACACTTATCGGCACCTGCTCCACCTCCACGTAAGCGTCCTCATCAAACATGTCGACACAGCCGTACCGACACACCGCACACACACACAGGGAATGCTCTGACTGAGGACAGGACCCCACAAAGTCCTTTAGGGAGACAGAGAGAGAGTATGCCAGCACACACCACAGCGCTATATAATCAGGGATTTACACTAACAAAAGCGATTTTCCCTATAGCTGCCTTTATATATAGTTTTGCGCCTAAATTTAGTGCCCCCCTCTCTTTTTTACCCTTGATGTCTGGAAATTGCAGGGGAGAGCCTGGGGAGCTGTCTTCCAGCGGAGCTGTGAAGAGAAAATGGCGCCGGTGTGCTGAGGAAGATAGCCCCGCCCTCTTCTCGGCGGGCTTCTCCCGCTTTTTTATCTGTATAATGGCGGGGGATTATGCACATATACAGCTTAAAAGCTGTATTATATGCCAATTTGCCATGTAAGGTACTCTAATTGCTGCCCAGGGCGCCCCCCCCCCCAGCGCCCTGCACCCATCAGTGACCGGAGTGTGTGGTGTGCATAGGGAGCAATGGCGCACAGCTGCAGTGCTGTGCGCTACCTTAATGAAGACCGAAGACTTCAGCCGCCGATTTCCTCCGGTTTCTTCCGTCTTCTGGCTCTGCAAGGGGGACGGCGGCGCGGCTCCGGGAACGGACGATCGAGGTCGGGCCCTGTGTTCGATCCCTCTGGAGCTAATGGTGTCCAGTAGCCTAGAAGCACAAGCTAGCTGCAAGCAGGTAGGTTTGCTTCTCTCCCCTAAGTCCCACGTAGCAGTGAGTCTGTTGCCAGCAGATCTCACTGAAAATAAAAAACCTAAGAAATACTTTTCTTTCTAGGAAGCTCAGGAGAGCCCCTAGAGTGCATCCAGCTCTGGCCGGGCACAGATTCTAACAGAGGTCTGGAGGAGGGGCATAGAGGGAGGAGCCAGTGCACACCAGATGTAGTACCTAATCTTTTCTTTAGAGTGCCCAGTCTCCTGCGGAGCCCGTCTATTCCCCATGGTCCTTACGGAGTACCCAGCATCCACTAGGACGTCAGAGAAAATATATTTATAGTTTGATAATATGAAGTTGTGAGGCCCCGCCCACTTTTCCAGAGGCCACACACACTTTTCCAGGAGCGCGCGCATAGAGTATGGGAGTGGGCGCTTTCATATTTTCTCGCTCAGGGTGCTAGTAGGCCTGGAGCCGGCCCTGATACACACACAGACACACACACACACACACACACACACACACACACACACACAGGGCCGTAACTAGGTGTGTGCCAGCTGTGCCTGGCACAAAGCACATGTGCACTGTGGGCGCAGGACCGCCAGCACAAGGCCAAGGGCCAAGTAATACTACTACCTATCAGTTCCCCCACCATTGCAGCTAGCTGCAGTGCTGCCCGCAGTGTGGTGCGCCTAGCTCCTTCTCGGCACACCTCATGCAATAATTACATTACATTACATCCCTAGCCAGGCAGCGCTGTAGCTGCCGTACCGCAGACCGGCCCCCTCCCTGGTCATCTCCGGCCGCAGCTCTGCCTGTCACCATGGGTGTCCGCTCGAAGCCCCGCCCAGTCACTCCCACGTGTCCAGGCTTTCCAGGATTCCTGTGCACTCCGAGTCCGCCCTCACCCCCACCCCTCCGTACCTCCTGTAGTATGTGGACAGGGAGACTTCCGGTTCTGGGGAACAGAAGCCGGCAGCTATGGCTGGTATGACTGATGTAGGGTAAGTACTGCAAGTAGTTTCTTTTGTTTTAAGTAGGGTAAGGGCAGAGCCGACGCTACCCTTAGGCAGCTTTAAGGGCACCGGCACCTGAGCGGGCAGCTCTGAGGCTGTTGGCATCATAAGGGTGTCTCTCAAAGAGACATCCTTATTTTACTTATCACTGGCGGCGGACGTGGATAGCATAACCAGTGGCCGCCTCTCCCGCACCTTCCAAATGCTGTCTGGCTGAGTCTGCAGACACATCACAGTCTGACATGTCTGGTGCAGCCAGCAGCAGCAGTTTCCTGCGTCCGCCCCCTTTCCTTCTCTGCACAGTGGCTGCTCCCTCCCCCGGGACAAGCAACCAATGTTCTTCTTCCTCTCCTGAGGCTCCACCTCCTCCCTCTGGGGCCCCACCAATTTTCACTCCGCTGGTTCTGACTGTCTTGAGCCTGCAGTGCTTCACCTTATAGTCCGCTCCAGTTCTACAGTATGGGGGGACCATGATGATGACCGACAGGAGACTACAGGACCTCCTTCAAGCAGAGGTAAGTGTCTTATGGTGATTTGTAGCGTTATCTGGGATTTATTAAAATAATCTAGGGAGGTGGGTATTGCAGTAATATTACATGGGGTGGGGTGTAGTACTATTATGGAGTCATGCATTAATGTTTTATTTTGGTATATTGATGTTATTTGTGGGTGACTTAAAGTTATGTGTATATGTGTGTGGAGGGGAGGGGAGGCTGTACTAATATTTTGTGGGAACTCATAAAGGGGAAGTATTAATGTTTAACATGTAGATAGTGCTGTAAGGTGTCTATTCATGTAGCAGAACAAAAAGCCCTGTTTTGTGTTAAACAGGGTGTTTTTCTGCCTAGTGCAATTCACAGAGCGGGTTACTGTGGAGAAGTTGCCGACTTCTTCAGCGGCACCCCCGCTCTGTGCCTGAATCGTATCACCATACTTTTGTACGGTGAGTGCGATTCATGAAGGCAGAGCCGGATTAAGGGGGGGTCACAGTGGGTACATTACCCTGGGCCCTCCTGTCTCAGGGGCCCCCATGCCTGCCATCCTGTATTCCATCTCCAGCGCTTTTGCTGGTATGCACTGGAGTCCCAGCGGTGAACCGTGTGCAGGTTGCAGCCACACACAGGATCGGAGGTACAGTACTCTAATACTCCGGGGAGCCGCGACTCCAGGCCACCTCCTTCTCACTGTCAGCTGCATACAGGTGGCTGTCGGCTGGCTTAGATATTAGCGCCACTCCCCCAGGTCCGTCTCTGTGTCTCTGGTGCTGCAGCATGCTCATACACATAGCCGTATGACACCACAGCACATCGCTGTGCAGCTCCCCTCTCTGCCGGCTTACCCCAGCCCACTACTAACGCTCAGTCCTACGGGTCCTTTTGAAGTAGCTGTCCATCCATTTGTACTTTTTCAGTCTGTGGGGGCCCCTTTGTCCTAAGTGCCCTGGGCCCCCTGGAACCTTAATCCAGCTCTGCATGAAGGAGTGGAAAGCTCTGCTTTCTGCCTCTTCATGGAGTTCAGGTTCACCATTTCAGGATGGTGTAACCTGAACTGCGGTACAGAGACGGCAGGGAAGCTCAGTGCTTCCCAGCTTTCTGTTCGCACCCGGTGCTGGCTCCACTCCCCAACCTCCCAGCAGCCACTGCGGCCTGCTGGGAGGTCAATAGGCGGCACATGCGTAGAGGGACCCGCCTTCTGACTCCACGCACCAGAGATGGGACTACCTGGAGAAGCCATCACCGCTGGACCCTCGGATTCCGCAGTGCTTCGTCGGAAAGGTGAGTATACATGAATTGCTACTTATTACAGTTATACATAGCATCGATGATGATAAGTAACAATTCAGTTTTTGTTTTCTTAATGAATAGACCCTTCAGTAACAAGTCCCAGATGCAGCACAGAGGAGCCAGAATATAGGGGATGGGATGGGTGGTAAGTGGCCTAGAGGAGCCGGGATACAGATATTGGGATGGGTGGTAAGTGGCACAAAAGAGCCGGTATATAGGTGATGGGATGGGGGAAAGTGGCACAGAGGAGCCAAGATATAGATAGCAGAATGGGGGGAAGCTGTAAATAGGAGCCAGGACTGAGGTGACGCAATGGGAAGAGGTGGCATAGAGAAGCTGGGATATGGGTGATAGGGTTGTGGGGAAGCATCACAGAGGAGTCGGAACACAGGTGACGAGATGGGGGAAGTGGCACATTGGAGCCGGGATACAGATGACGGAATGGGGGGAAGCTGTACATAGGAGCCGGAACACAGGTGACGCAATGGGAGGAGGTGGCACAGAGAAGCTGGGATAGGGGTGATAGAGTTGTGGGGAAGCATCACAGAGGAGCCGGAACACAGGTGACGAGATGGGGGGAAGTGGCACATTGGAGCCGGGATACAGATGACGGAATGGGGGGAAGCTGTACATAGGAGCCGGAACACAGGTGACGCAATGGGAGGAGGTGGCAGAGAAAAGCTGGGATATGCTTGATAGGGTTGTGGGGAAGCATCACAGAGGAGCCGGAACACAGGTGATGGGATGGGAGAAACTGGCACAAAGTAGACAATAAACGAGTGATGGGATAGTGGAAGCAGCACAGAGGAGCCGGGATACAGGTGACAGAGTGGTAGAAAGTGAGATTGCGGCACAGAAGAGCTGGGAAACGGGTGATGGGATAGGGGGATCTTACCATGTGTGTACACACCTTTAGTGGTACTGGGTGTGGCCACGTGTCACAAGGGGTGTGGCAAATGCAAATGGTGGTGTGTCGACATGACACGTCCCCATTTCTCATCACTCTGAGACAATGGCGTAAGTTCTTTCCAATTGCCCGGAGACAAAATAAATATTAGTGCCCCCCCTATATTATCAGTAGATAAATATGGTTGTATGTTTATATATATATATATATATATATATATATATATACTGTGTATATATATTTCATTGTCTTTTATATTAAATCACATATGACTATAGGCACTTTACTGATGGAGCAATTTGCTCCTGTACAGAAAGCCTGTGAATTCTAAATATGAGAAGTTACGTGTAATTGTCAGAGAAGTAACTTTATATAGTAATAATTCTCATACTGTATTTCCTATACAGGAGCAAACAGCTTCATCAGTAAGGTGTCTGCTTCCAGTGTACTAGGTTGTGGTTTCTAATCCTGGGTTTGACACTTGTAAAATGTGTATCTATAATAAAAAGGGTGTGATCTGTAAGGTACAGGGACCAGTGAGTAAGTGGGCCACTGAAGTGATAGCAGTAGCTATCAATTAACGTAATTAAATGTTGTCACAGAATGGGAGGAGAGGTGCCCCCCTTCAGAGCAGGAGCCCGGCGGCAGATGCCTCCATTGCCTCCCAGAGTTGTGCCTCTGCTCTGAGAACATTCATTTACATTCCATATGTACCTTACCTTTATGGTGGTTTCTCACAATGAGGAACCTCTGAAGAAATGTATCCTCCATGGGCAGATGGCGTCTTCAGTCGGTATTCACTATTCATGAAGGAAATCACATGGTCCAGAAGATGCCTGTTTCTGTAGCAATATAACCAAAGTCATCATCATACAACAGAGATTCAACCAGACTCGCCCACCTATGTCACCTTTTACACCCACATCAAGGGTGGGGAACCTCCGACCCGCGGGCCGTATAAGGCCCGCAAAGCTAATTGATCTGGCCCAGCCACCCGCTGCTGTGTGTGACAAGGGAAGGAGAGCGCAGCGTGCGTCTCTCCTGCCCCTTTGTGCTTAGTCCGGCGTGTGTCATCTGCAGGGAGGAGAGTGCAGCTATGTCCAGCGGTGGCGTGTAGGATCTCAAACCAGCAGCCGGTTCGTGAGCCAATCAGAGCTGGCGGACCGGCAGCCAATCAGGAGCCACCGCTGCCGGTCCGTGAGTTCTGATTAGCTCACGAACTGGGGGCTGGATTGAGGACCTATCCACCGCCGCTGGATATAGCTACGCTCTCCTTCCTGCAGATGACACACGCCGCCGCCGGACTGATCACAAAGGGGCAGGAGAGGCGCACGCTGCGCTCTCCTCCCCTGTCACACACAGCAGCAGAAGGCCAGCAGCACTGGAGCAGCAGCGGTGAGCACCACAGGGAAGGGGGGGCATGTGTGTACCTGGCACTATGGGGGCATATCTGACACTGTGGGGGCATATCTAGCACTGTGGTGGCATATCTGTATCTGGCACTGTGGTGACATATCTGTATCTGGCACTGTGGTGACATATCTGTATCTGGCACTGTGGTGACATATCTGTATCTGGCACTGTGGTGACATATCTGTATCTGGCACTGTGGGGGCATATCTGTATCTGGCACTGTGGTGACATATCTGTATCTGGCACTGTGGTGACATATCTGTATCTGGCACTGTGGGGGCATATCTGTATCTGGCACTGTGGGGGCATATCTGTATCTGACACTGTAGGGGCATATCTAGCACTGTGGTGGCATATCTGTATCTGGCACTGTGGGGGCATATCTGTATCTGGCACTGTGGTGACATATCTGTATCTAGCACTGTGGTGGCATATCTGTATCTGGCACTGTGGTGACATATCTGTATCTGGCACTGTGGGGGCATATCTGTATCTGGCACTGTGGTGACATATCTGTATCTGGCACTGTGGGGGCATATCTGTATCTGACACTGTAGGGGCATATCTAGCACTGTGGTGGCATATCTGTATCTGGCACTGTGGGGGCATATCTGTATCTGGCACTGTGGTGACATATCTGTATCTGGCACTGTGGTGACATATCTGTATCTGGCACTGTGGGGGCATATCTGTATCTGGCACTGTGGTGACATATCTGTATCTGGCACTGTGGGGGCATATCTTTTTCTGGCACTTTGGGGACACGTGTGTACCTGGTACTATGGGGGCATATCTGAAACTGTGGGGGCATATCTGACACTGTGGCAGCATATGTGCATCTGGCACTGTGGCGGCATATGTGTATCTGGCGCTGCACTACTGGCGGCATATGTGTATCTGGCACTGTGGCGGCATATGTGTATCTGGCACTGTGGCGGCATATGTGTATCTGGCACTGTGGCGGCATATGTGTATCTGGCACTGTGGTGGCATATGTGTATCTAGCACTGTGGCGGCATATGTGTATCTGGCGCTGCACTACTGGCGGCATATGTGTATCTGGCACTGTGGCGGCATATGTGTATCTGGCACTGTGGCGGCATATGTATATCTGGCACTGTGGCGGCATATGTGTATCTGGCACTGTGGTGGCATATGTGTATCTAGCACTGTGGCGGAATATGTGTATCTGGCAGTGCACTACTGGGGGCAGGCTAATTTTTAAGTTGATAATTTTTGTATGGCCCCCGCAGGATTTTATAAATATCTAAAAGGCCCTTGGTAGAAAAAAGGTTCCCCACCCCTGTCCTACATCTTTCAGTCACACAATCATTTTCCCCCCGTGACTCTCAATCACACCGTTATATTCTCCCCACTGTCTCCCAGCCACACCATCATCTTCTCCCTGCTGTCTGCCAACCACACCATCATCTCCCCCCTGCGTCTCTTAGCCGCACCATCATCTCCCCCCTGCATTTCTCGTCCACAGTGCCAGGGACGTGCAGTCAGGGGAGGCAGGGGAGGCAGTGCCTCCCCTGTCATAAATGATTAAAATAATAGAAAGAATATACTTATGACACATATGATGTGTCATAAGTATGTGCTTAAACTTTATATTATTTTAATCAAATTTTTATATATAAAAAAAACGGTTTTACTTATGAATCGGAGGCAGCGCTTTCGGTGCCTCCCGCTGGCTATATGAGAGGGCCGGAAGCGGGGGGCGGGGCCAGGTATCGGGCAGTAAAAGCCCATTACAAAAAGCCCTGCAAGCGGCACCTCTAGGAGTGCCGCTTTGACAAGGGGCGTGCTTTCAGATATGAGAGCACTCCCCTGTCACTAAATGATTGGGCAGTGGCAGCAGGGGTGGATTGTACTGTCAGAATACCAATCCACCCCCCTTCCCGGGCTGACTGCCGCAAACAATGTCCAACCCCCTCCCGAGCTTACACCAAGGGGTGCCGATTGTGACCCCCCACCCCCGAAGTTTACCGGAGACGGAGAACTTCAAGGCAGCAGGGCAGGCTCTGTCTGTAATGTGCAGCTGCAGCACATTCTCATTACACTTATGTGGAGGCTGGGCTGACTGAACTGTAGGGGGAGCTGCAGAGTCACTTCACCCGGCCAGCTCCTCTCAGGCTGTTCCCATGGGCCTTTGAGAGTTCACAGGTCGGGTGAGGAAGTGTTTCTGCAGCAGGTCCGTGTCTGGCATGCTGGAGGGGGGATGGCTGATCGGGTAAGTAGTCCCTGTCTTTTCTCCTCATGCCTCTTTCTCTCTCTCTCCATGTGTGTAGCTGTCTCTCTCCCTCTCTCTGTGTCCCTCTCTCTGAGTCCCTTCCCGAACCAGTCTCCCTCCCCATATCACTCTCTTCATGTCTGTGTGTCTTTCTCTCTCTCTCTCTCTGCATGTCTGTCTCTCCCTGTTTCTGTCTCTCCTGGTGTCTGTCTCTCCATGCCTCTCTCCCTCCATATGTCAGTCTCTATCTCTCTCCCCTACCAAAAATGATGAAAGAGCACACAATAGAATAAATGGATTAAGCCTTCAGGGGTCCTGAGGCACTAAAAACAGGGGGGCCCCCTTCCCTGATGTCAGGATTTAATAACCTTCTCTCACCCCCACCTCATAAAATATGTTTAATGATTCCCCTTCAGAGTCCCGCTCCTCAGTGCCTTCTTGGAGGATGTCTCCACCCCCAGTTGTCTTTTGTGCAGCGCGTCTACTCGACACTAACGCTGCAGACGGAGGGGAGACCATCAAGCCTGTGGGCACAGACTCAGGGGCAGGGCTGTTACGAGACATACCCAGTGCGAACAGTAACCCCCCCTTAAATAACTGAAAAATGTAGTACACCAACAAAGAGGTGTGGTCCAACTGCAAAGAACGTAGCCACACACAGCCACATCCACATATGCACACACACGCAAATGCACACATCCACATATGCACACACGCAAATGCACACAGCTACATTCACATATGCACACACACGCAAATGCACACAGCCACATTCACATATGCACACACACGCAAATGCACACAGCCACATTCACATATGCACACACACGCAAATGCACACAGCTACATTCACATATGCACACACACGCAAATGCACACAGCTATATTCACATATGCACACACACGCAAATGCACACAGCTACATTCACATATGCACACACACGCAAATGCACACAGCCACTTTCACATATGCACACACACGCAAATGCACACAGCTACATTCACATATGCACACACACGCAAATGCACACAGCTACATTCACATATGCACACAGCCACATTCACACATGCACACAGCCACATTCACATATGCACATACACGCAAATGCACACAGCCACTTTCACATATGCACACACACGCAAATGCACACAGCCACATTCACATATGCACACAGCCACATTGGCACATTGCAGCCAGTGTCCCAAACACTAAACAAAGCACTTGTTAGTGTCTGAGCTGGGTGTGTGCAGTACAGCCTGTGCCCAGCACTCTCCCCCATCAGTCCACTCTAATCTAACCTGCTGTTGCTCCTCAGAGTCCCTCACCTAACACCACGAGCTGGAGCTGATGCTGCGATGGGAGTTTGGGACAGAGACAGATCGCAGGGCAGTGAGGAGGCGGGCACACTTCTGTCAATCCTCGCCTCCTCCTCCACTCTAATGAATCCTGTGTACTGGGACAGGGGCTTAGACACCGGCCACGGCACGCAGCCTTGTAAGGGACTGTATTGCTGGCAGCGGGCATCCCGGGCGTTTCCACGTGTCACCCGCCCTCCAGTAGAAACATCAAGGGTGTAGCCGTAGGGTATTATTCTATTTCTCTCCAGGCTCCGACACAGGCACAACTCTCCCAGCAGCTGCCGCTGCTGCTGGGAGTGCTGTTGCTGGCGGTGGAGCCTGTAGACAGTAGAATTGTCAGTGGACAGCAGCTTAGACCTGGAGGGCCCGGGGTACTTACCCCCTGGGTCCCCTCTTAATCCGGCACTGGAATAACATATAATAATATAAAAGTTGGCATGGTTAATATATTAAAACACTTTCATTTGGCAAATATCTCATGTATATCACAGAAATAGTAAAGTGACAATCAGCTTTCAATCTGAGCTAAAATCACATATGTTTAAAAAGTAGATGAAGTAATATGTTACAGTTTATGCCCCTGTTCCAATAATACAGAATACATTTCAGTATACCTGTTCCTAGTATATAGTCCCTGGGGGGGTGATAGGCAGTCTATTGATGAGCACAAAATCAACAGCATTGAGTAGTTACCGCAGCTGATGGTAGGGTCACAATCCTACACCAGGTACAAGTAGTCATTCAAATGCATTGGGTATGGTTGACTGGCGGCCGGGGTCCTGGCAGTCAGCATACCGACGTCGGGATCCCGGCCGCCAGAATGCGACCTTGTCCATTGTGACCCTACCATCAGCTGCGGTAACTATTCACTGCTGTTGATTTTGTGCTCATCAATAGACTGCCTATCACCCTCCAGGGACTATACTAGGAACAGGTATATTGAAAAGTATTCTGTATTATTGGAACAGGGGCATAAATTGTTATATATTACTTCATTTACTTTTTAAACATATGTGATTTTAATGCTAATTGCAAGCTGATTGTCACTTTACTATTTCTGTGATATACATGGGATATTTGCCATATGAAAGTGTTTTAATATATTAACCATGCCATCTCTTTTATATTCTGTTGGTCGCTGTTTGATCATGTATTTTGTTTCAGGTGTAACTAACCTCTACGTATTAACAGCTGCTGTGGAAACGCTGCCCTTGTAGCACCTGGAATAGGGGCACAGGTTCTCATACTCGGTCCTCAGGACCCCACACGGTTCATGTTTTGCAGGTCACCTGTAGATTTTTAAAATGTGACAGTTGGTCATACACAGTGCAGCTGCTGGGTGACATGGAAAACGTGAACCGTGTGGGGTCCTGAGGGCAGTTTGAGAACCACTGGGTTAACATACCATTTTCCTCAGTCTCTCTCTCCCTCCCTGTTTCTGTCTCTCCCTGTCTCGGTCTCTTTCTCCCCATGTCTGTCTGTCTCTCTCTCCTTGTGTCTGTATCTCTCCATGTCTCCTCCTACCTCCCAATGTGTGTGTGTGCGTGTCTCTCTCTCTCTCTCTCTTCCTGTATCTCTACCTCCCCATGTCTGTCTCTCTTGGTCACTGTGTCTGTCTCTCCATATCTCCTCCCTCCCCATGTCACTCCTCTTTCTTCCTCTCTCTGTTCGTCTCTCTCTCTCTCCGTATGTCTGTCTGTAGTGTTCACTCTAGGAGTGAAAAGGGGCAGGGCGCCGGACTCCGGGGGGCACATGTGCGCGCGCGTTGCGAAGCCACGCGTGCGCCCGAAATGGGGGCGTGGCCACGCAAATTAGGGGGCGGGGCCACGCCTCCGTCATTTCAGGGGGCGGTGCGGCCCACAGACGCTACTATAGAGAGCGTCTGTGGCCGGCGACGTCACTATTGGGGGCGTGCCCAGCACCTCCGTCGGTGCTGGGCTTCCCCCAGCCCTCTCCCAATGCGTGAATGGATGCCGCGCGCATGCGCACGGCATCTATACACGCCGGGAGGGCAGGAAGCGGGCGGCTGTTCTAGCAGGGCGCCGCAAAAGGGGCAGGGCGGGTTTTGCCTGTTAAAAAACGGGCAGGGCGCGGCGCGCTGCTAAAACAGTGTCTGTCTCTCTCCCTGTGTCTGTCTCCACGTCTCTGTATATCTCTCCCTGTGTGTCTCTCTCTCCATGTCTGCTTCCTCCCCATGTGTGTGTTTCACTCTCTCTCCCTCCCCATGTCTGTCTCCTTCTCCATGTCTTATCCCTCCTTGTGTCTGTCTCTCTTTCCCTGTGTCTGTGTCTCTCCATGTGTGTCTCTATCCCACCTCATGTCTGTCTCTCTCTCCCCACGTCCGTTTCTCTTTCCATGTTTGTGTCTCTTTGTCCCTGTCTCTTTCTCCCACCCAAGTTACTCTCTTTCCAGAACTGTCTCTCAGCATGTATGTCTCTCTTTCAACATGTCTGTGTCTCACTCCCTCTTTCTTCCCCCCCCCCCCCCCATGCCCCCCTCACTCCCCATGTCTCCTTGGTTCTGTGTTTATATATCACACACACACACGGGTTGGAGGTTTCTATATATGTGCACTCTCTTCTATTTCTATCTCTCTCCCTCTCTCTCATATCTGGAACCCCCCCCTCCCCCCTAAAAATCCTGCATTTGCCCCTGGACTGTCACAAAGAGAACTCGGACAGACAGCTCCAGTGATGAGGAGGGCACAGCTGCGGGCAGCCAGAAAACAAAGAGCCTTACGTACACCTGGTGCGGAGGTGCAGCCCTGCCCGACCCCCAACCCGATCGCAGGCCGCGTCCATGTTCCCCTGGACTACGCGGAGAACACCAGAGGAGCGGAACCCATAACTTCTCCTGAGGCTGTCTGTCCGTCCTGTGTGAGCTTGCATGGAAGGAGCAACGGTGGCTGGGACCCGGGAGCTGCATTAGAGAAGGTGAGATCCCATACTGCCCACTTTTTCCCACCACTACTCCCATCCTGCACCCCCCCCCTTCTATTACTACCTGCCTGTCCCCCTATTCTGCACTACTGTTACTCCAATCCTGCCCCCTGCTCTCCACCACTACTACTCCCAGTCTGCCAGCCTGCTCCTCCTCTCTCTCTCTCTCCCTCTCTCTCTGTCATCTCCCTCTATTCCTCTCACTCTCCTCTTTCCCGTATACCCCTATTTCTCTTCTCTCTTTGCCATCTCCTCTATTCCTCCTCTCCCATCTCCCTCTATTCCTTCTCTATCTTCCTTCTGCCCCCTATTCCGTCTCTCTTCCTTCTCACCCTATTCCTCTCTCTCTGCCATCTTCCCCTGTGCCTACTCCCTTGTCTATCCCTCCTGTCTTCATATTTCTCTTCTTCATATTTCTCTTCTCTCTCCCATCTCCCCATATTCCACCTCTCTGTCTCTCATAAATTTATAAAAATTGACAATGTATTAGCTGCCTGCTCATCACAAGTTTGATGAGCAGGAAGGCTGCAGGCACTGGCGGCATCAGACTGAGATGCAGGTTAGCGGCTGGGGGTCAGGCAGTTGATGGCGGCGATTTTGTAGGCAATTGGCAGGGTCGGCACCCATTAGTGGCGGCAGTAGTGGGCATTGGCACGGCGGCAGAAGATGACCTCGTCGGGACTCCACAGAGATTATGGCTGCAGTGCCTCACCAGCCACTGACCTCACCGCACGCCACTGGTGGGTGAGGAAGCGTGGACTTCCCCAGATAAGAAATTGATCATTTCTAAACGGTTAATGGCTGCGTACCCTTTCCCGCCAGAGGATAGGTCACGCTGGGAAGCACCCCCTAGGGTAGATAAAGCATTGACACGCTTATCAAAGAAGGTGGCACTACCGTCTCCGGATACGGCCGCCCTAAAAGAACCTGCTGATAGAAAGCTGGAAAGTACCCTAAAAGCTATATACACACACACTGGCATTATATTGAGACCCGCTATTGCATCAGCTTGGATGTGCAGTGCTGCTGCTGCGTGGTCAGACTCCCTGTCGGAAAGCATTGATACCATGGATAGGGACAATATTTTGCTTACGATTGACCATATTAAAGACGCGGTCTTATACATGCGTGATGCACAGAGGGATATTTGCCGGCTGGCATCAAAAATAAGCGCTATGTCCATTGCCGCCAGACGGGGGTTATGGACTAGGCAATGGTCAGGTGATGCCGACTCCAAGCGGCACATGGAAGTTTTACCCTATAAAGGGGTGGAACTTTTTGGGGAAGGTCTTTCAGACCTCGTTTCCACAGCTACTGCTGGGAAATCGACTTTTTTGCCACAGGCTACCCCACAGCAAAAGAAAGCACCGTATTATCAGGTACAGTCCTTTCGGCCCCAGAAAAATAAGCGGGCTAGAGGCTCATCCTTTCTGCCGAGGGGCAGAGGAAGGGGGAAAAAGCTGCAGCACACAGCTAGTTCCCAGGAGCAGAAGTCCTCCCCTGCGTCCGGTAAGTCCACAGCATGACGCTGGGGCTGCTCAGGCGGAATCGGGAACGGTGGGGGCACGTCTCAGGTTTTTCAGCGCACAGTGGGCTCTCTCACAAGTGGATCCCTGGGTCCTTCATGTAGTATCTCAGGGGTACAGGCTGGAATTCGAGACGTCTCCCCCCCGCCGTTTCCTAAAATCTGCCTTGCCGGCAACTCCCTCTGCCAGGGAGGCAGTGTTGGTGGCTATTCAAAAACTGTATTCACAGAAAATGATCGTCAAGGTACCCCTCCTTCAGCAAGGAAAGGGTTACTACTCCACAATGTTTGTGGTACCGAAACCGGACGGTTCGGTGAGACCCATCTTAAATTTAAAAACCTTGAACACTTATATCAAAAGGTTCAAGTTCAAGATGGAATCGCTCAGGGCGGTTATTGCGAGCCTGGAGGAGGGGGATTACATGGTATCCCTGGACATCAAGGATGCGTACCTGCATGTCCCCATTTACCCTCCGCACCAGCAGTACCTCAGATTTGTGGTACAGGACTGTCACTATCAGTTCCAGACGCTGCCGTTCGGGTTATCCACGGCACCGAGGGTCTTTACCAAGGTAATGGCCGAAATGATGATACTCCTTCGCAAGAAGGGAGTTTTAATTATCCCGTACTTGGACGATCTCCTGATAAAGGCGAGGTCCAAAGAACAGTTGATAGTGGGGGTGGCACTTTCTCAGGAAGTGCTACAACAGCACGGCTGGATTCTAAACATTCCAAAGTCACAGCTGGTCCCGACGACACGTCTTCTGTTCCTGGGAATGATTCTGGACACAGACCAGAAAAGAGTGTTTCTTCCACTGGAAAAAGCAGAGGAATTGTCATCTCTGGTCAGAGACATCCTAAAACCAGGAAAAGTGTCGGAACATCAATGCACACGAGTCCTGGGAAAAATGGTAGCTTCGTACGAAGCAATTCCATTCGGAAGGTTCCACGCAAGGACGTTCCAGTGGGACCTGTTGGACAAATGGTCCGGGTCCCATCTCCAGATGCAACAGCGGATAACCCTATCGGCCAGAACCAGAGTGTCGCTGCTGTGGTGGCTGCAGAGGGCTCATCTACTAGAGGGCCGCAGATTCGGAATACAGGACTGGGTCCTGGTGACCACGGATGCCAGCCTTCGGGGCTGGGGGGCAGTCACAAAGGGAAGAAATTTCCAAGGACTGTGGTCAAATCAGGAGATTTCTCTTCACATAAATATCCTGGAGCTAAGGGCCATTTACAATGCCCTAAGCCAGGCAAGACCCCTGCTTCAAAACCAGCCGGTACTGATCCAGTCAGACAACATCACGGCGGTCGCCCATGTAAACAGACAGGGCGGCACGAGAAGCAGGATGGCGATGGCAGAAGCCACAAGGATTCTCAGATGGGCAGAGAATCATGTGTTAGCACTGACGGCAGTGTTCATTCCGGGAGTGGACAACTGGGAAGCAGACTTCCTCAGCACGACCTCCACCCGGGAGAATGGGGACTTCATCCAGAAGTCTTCCAAATGCTGGTCAACCGGTGGGAAAAACCACAGGTAGACATGATGGCGTCCCGCCTCAACAAGAAGTTGAAAAGATATTGCGCCCGGTCAAGAGACCCTCAGGCGATAGCGGTGGAGGCTCTAGTGACACCATGTGTGTACCAGTCGGTTTATGTGTTTCCTCCTCTACCTCTCATACCCAAGGTACTGAGAATAATAAGAAGGCGAGGAGTGAAAACCATACTCGTGGTTCCGGATTGGCCAAGAAGAGCTTGGTACCCGGAACTTCAAGAGATGCTTACAGAGGACCCTTGGCCTCTGCCGCTCAGACAAGACCTGCTGCAGCAGGGACCCTGTCTGTTCCAAGACTTACCGCGGCTGCGTTTGACGGCATGGCGGTTGAACACCGGATCCTGAAGGAAAAGGGTATTCCGGAGGAAGTCATCCCTACCCTGATCAAAGCCAGGAAGGATGTCACCGCAAGACATTATCACCGCATTTGGCGAAAATATGTTGCTTGGTGTGAGGCCATGAAGGCCCCGACGGAGGAATTTCAACTGGGTCGATTCCTGCACTTCCTGCAAGCGGGGGTGACGTTGGGCCTCAAATTGGGGTCCATAAAGGTCCAGATTTCGGCTCTGTCGATTTTCTTCCAAAAAGAACTGGCTTCACTACCCGAAGTTCAGACTTTTGTCAAAGGAGTACTGCATATTCAGCCTCCTTTTGTGCCCCCAGTGGCACCTTGAGATCTCAATGTGGTTTTGGCATTCCTGAAATCACATTGGTTCGAACCACTTAAGACTGTGGATTTAAAATATCTCACGTGGAAAGTGGTGATGCTGTTGGCCTTGGCGTCGGCCAGGCGGGTTTCAGAATTGGCGGCTTTGTCTTGTAAAAGCCCTTATCTGATTTTCCATATGGATAGGGCAGAATTGAGGACTCGTCCTCAGTTTCTCCCAAAGGTGGTCTCAGCTTTTCACTTGAACCAACCTATTGTGGTGCCTGCGGCTACTAGGGCCTTGGAGGATTCCAAGTTGCTGGACGTAGTCAGGGCCCTAAAAATGTATATTTCCAGGACGGCTGGAGTCAGAAAGACTGACTCGCTGTTTATCCTGTATGCACCCGCTAAGCTGGGTGCTCCTGCTTCTAAGCAGTCTATTGCGCGCTGGATTTGTAGCACTATTCAGCTGGCGCATTCTGCGGTAGGCTTACCGCAGCCTAAATCTGTAAAAGCCCATTCCACACGGAAGGTGGGCTCATCTTGGGCAGCTGCCCGAGGGGTCTCGGCTTTACAACTTTGCCGAGCAGCTACTTGGTCGGGGGCAAACACGTTTGCAAAATTCTACAAATTTGATACCCTGGCTGAGGAGGACCTGGAATTCTCTCATTCGGTGCTGCAGAGTCATCCGCACTCTCCCGCCCGTTTGGGAGCTTTGGTATAATCCCCATGGTCCTTACGGAGTCCCCAGCATCCACTAGGACGTCAGGGAAAATAAGAATTTACTCACCGGTAATTCTATTTCTCGTAGTCCGTAGTGGATGCTGGGCGCCCATCCCAAGTGCGGATTGTCTGCAATACCTGTACATAGTTATTGTTACAAAATTCGGGTTTTGTTGTGAGCCATCTCTTCAGAGGCTCCATTTGTTATCATACTGTTAACCGGGGTTCCTATCACGTGTTATATGGTGTGATTGGTGTGGCTGGTATGAGTCTTACCCGGGATTCAAAAATCCTTCCTTATTGTGTCAGCTCTTCCGGGCACAGTTCCTAACTGAGGCTTGGAGGAGGGTCATAGGGGGAGGAGCCAGTGCACACCAGATAGTCCTAAATCTTTCTTAGATGTGCCCAGTCTCCTGCGGAGCCGTCTATTCCCCATGGTCCTTACGGAGTCCCCAGCATCCACTACGGACTACGAGAAATAGAATTACCGGTGAGTAAATTCTTATTTTTTTTACTCTTATTTTTTTTACACTGCGGCATGCTCGAGGGAAGGGAGCAAGCACCCCCCCCCCACCCCACCGCCACTACTCCTCCGCCAGCATCACTGCAGAGCCGGTCAGTGTTCCGGCGGCAATGAGCAGTAGGCAGCCACCAGCAACAACAGTCAGGAAGCTGTTACTCCCGGCAGCAGTAGCGTCAAGCTGCAATTCAGCCAGCGACACGATGATCCGGGAGACAGTGGCAGCACAGGGAAGCAGTACCCCCTCCAATCGCAGCACCAACCAGGAGACTGAGGCAGCAACCTGCCCCCAGCAGCAGCACCACCCTGATGATAGGTAAGATGCATTTTGGTGTCACAAGAAGGTGGCCGGAGTAGTGGCTGGCTGTGGTCACACCCCGGGGAAAAGTGATAGTGACTTCAGTGTTCCCTTGCGCGGGGATTGGATGTGTAGATGTATGGAGGCTATGTATGTATAGATGTGAGCGGCAGTGTGCGGATGTATGAGAGCGGCAGTGTGCGGATGTATGAGAGCGGCAGTGTGCGGGTGTATGAGAGCTGCAGTGTGCGGATGTATGAGAGCGGCAGTGTGCGGATGTATGAGAGCGGCAGTGTGTGGATGTATGAGAGCGGCAATGTACGGCTGTATAACTGCGTCAGTGTGCAGCTGTATGAGTGCGATGGTGTGCGGCTGTATGTGTGCGGCGGTGTGTGGATGTATGAGTGCGGCAGTGTGCGGCTGTAAGAGTGCGGCAGTGTGCGGCTGTAAGAGTGCGGCTGTAAGAGTGCGGCAGTGTGCGGCTGTAAGAGTGCGGCAGTGTGCGGCTGTAAGAGTGCGGCAGTGTGCGGCTGTAAGAGTGCGGCAGTGTGCGGCTGTAAGAGTGCGGCAGTGTGCGGCAGTAAGAGTGCGGCAGTAAGAGTGCGGCAGTAAGAGTGCGGCAGTAAGAGTGCGGCAGTAAGAGTGCGGCAGTAAGAGTGCGGCAGTAAGAGTGCGGCAGTGTACGGATGTATGAGAGCGGCAGTGTGCGGCTGTATAACTGCGACGGTGTGCGGCTGTATAACTGCGACGGTGTGCGGCTGTATAACTGCAACGGTGTGCGGCTGTATAACTGCAACGGTGTGCGGCTGTATAACTGCAACGGTGTGCGGCTGTATAACTGCAACGGTGTGCGGCTGTATAACTGCAACGGTGTGCGGCTGTATAACTGCAACGGTGTGCGGCTGTATAACTGCAACGGTGTGCGGCTGTATAACTGCAACGGTGTGCGGCTGTATAACTGCAACGGTGTGCGGCTGTATAACTGCAACGGTGTGCGGCTGTATAACCGTGTCGGTGTGCGGCTGTATGAGAGCAGCAGTGTGCGGATGTATGAGTGCGGGGTTGTACGGCTGTATGAGAGCGGCTGTATGAGAGCGGCAGTGTGCGGATGTATGAGAGCGGCAGTGTGCGGATGTATGAGAGCGGCAGTGTGCGGATGTATGAGAGCGGGGTTGTACGGATGTATGAGCAGGGTTGTGCGGATGTATGAGTGCGGCAGTGTGCGGCTGTAAGAGTGCGGCAGTGTGCGGCTGTAAGAGTGCGGCAGTGTGCGGCTGTAAGAGTGCGGCAGTGTGCGGCTGTAAGAGTGCGGCTGTAAGAGTGCGGCAGTGTGCGGCTGTATAACTGCGTCGGTGTGCGGCTGTATGAGAGCAGCAGTGTGCGGATGTATGAGAGCGGGGTTGTACGGCTGTATGAGAGCGGCAGTGTGCGGCTGTATGAGAGCGGCAGTGTACGGCTATATGAGAGCGGCAGTGTACGGCTATATGAGAGCGGCAGTGTACGGCTGTATAACTGCGTCGGTGTGTGGATGTATGAGTGCGGTGGTGTGTGGATGTATGAGTGCGGTGGTGTGTGGATGTATGAGTGCGGCTGTATGAGAGCGGGGTTGTACGGATGTATGAGAGCGGGGTTGTACGGATGTATGAGAGCGGCAGTGTGCGGATGTATGAGAGCGGCAGTGTGCGGATGTATGAGAGCGGCAGTGTGCGGATGTATGAGAGCGGGGTTGTACGGATGTATGAGAGTGGGGTTGTACGGATGTATGAGAGCGGCAGTGTATGGATGTATGAGAGCGGCAGTGTACAGTTGTGTGAGAGCGGCAGTGTGCGGATGTATGAGAGTGATGGTGTACGGATGTATGAGAGCGGCAGTGTACGGATGTATGGATGGCAGCGTCATAGGGAGGGATGTCGGAATGCTGTTATAGGATTCCTAATACAAAATGGAATCCGTATAGTGGGCGGGGCTGGCACCATGGCACCACGTTGGGCTTGATGGGCAGGTAGTGTGGCAAGCACACCCAAATTGGCGTCTGACGTCGCCCGCAGTCCACACTGTTGTGAGGAGTCCGAGTTAATTTTGACTGTAGTGCACTCACAGAGGACCTACCGCCCGTCCCCTCCTCGCATCTGAGCAGCAGGTCAGGCTCTTATTTTCTTTTTAATCAGTAGAGGCCGAGTGAACTGTGAGCAGGGGGGCAGAGCTACATGGGACCCAGAGGGGCTGCTGTGCTGTCAGAGAGGGAGAGGAAGAGAGAGATGAAGCTACTGCAGATCCCTAGCTGATTGTGAGGTGCCGGGTTGAAGGGTGATGTGATCACCCTTCTCCCTCGCTGCCGCTGGGGACTGCATCTAGGCTTCCTCCATCGAGGGCACGCAGCGCAGCAGTTGGCAGCGTGTAATGAGTTTGTCTGACTCATTATACTGCTGCCTGTTGTGGACACCTCCATCCGTACGGACTGGTGTACATGCCCAGCACAGAGGTGATAGTGTTGGTGGAAGTGCTGCCAAGCTCTGACCCTGCAGGCCTCCCTGATCTGGCTGCGGCCGCTGCTGCCCGAAACCCCTGCCGGTCCCCTCCATAGACTTCTGCCTGGCCAGCACTGAGGTACTAGGGGTAGCCCAGCTGCGGGAAGGGTATGTCTCTGGCTTTCTCTCCGGCAGGGGAAGGTGACAGCGGCGGAGGAAGTGCTGCCCACCTCAGACACTGCAGGCCTCCCCGATCAAGCTGCGGCCACAGCTGATGCTGCCAGAAACCCCTGCTGGTCTCCTTTGTTGACTGCCGCATGGCCAGTGCTGAAGTACTGGGGGTAGGCCAGCTACGGGAAGAGTGTCTCTGCCTTGGGCTCTCTCTCTGGCTGGGGAAGGAAGGGCTGATTCTCTGGCACAACAGGGAGGGCTGGGCTGCAGGAACACAGCACTGGAAGAAACAGGAGGCCGAACTCATGACCAAAAAGTGAGCAGTGCAGTGATCAGCCCCCTAGTCTTTCCCTCTCTCTGGGTGCAGAGCTGTATTCTACAGAGAGAGCTGGGATGGGAAGAAGGGGAACGGCACCTGACACACACATACACGCGCAACACCTGACACACACACATATACACGTGCGGCACCTGACACACACACACACGTAGCATCAGACACAATAAAATAAACATGCAGCACCTGACACACACATACACACGCAGCAACTGACACATACATATAAACGCAGCACCTGACACATACATATACACGCACACCATCAGACATACTAATATACACACGCAGCACCTTACTCACACACACATAGACACGTGCAGCACCTGACGCACACTCATGTACACACGCAGCACCTGACGCACACTCATGTACACGCGCAGCACCTAATGCACACTCATGTACACACGCAGCACCTGACGCACACTCATGTACACGCGCAGCACCTAATGCACACTCATGTACACGCGCAGCACCTGACGCACACTCAGACACAGACATACGTATTCATGCACAGCACCAGACATACACTTGTACACACACGGAGCACCTGATACTCACACACATATACACCCGCAACACCTGACACACACACACGTGCGGCAGCTGACGCATACACACGAACCATCAGACACACTCATATATACACGCAGCACCTGACACACACAGGACCTGACACACACACATATACACGCACAGCACCTGACACCACGCACTCACACGTACAAGCAATGCATTTCACGCCTACCTCCAGCCTCAGTCACAGGCTGCTGCCGCCTACCCCCCTCCCTGCATCAGCTGCAAAGGCAGCAAAATATTTTGACCAAAGTCTAAAGGCCCATACACATTAAACGATGTCACTCTGTGAGCGACATTGTCTAATGTTTCCCCCTCCAGGGCCGGCCGGCGGCCGACTGTACACACTGAGTGATATGACCGCTCATATCGCTCAGTGACGTCACGCCCCCACCAGCCCTGCATGAAGGTCGTGGACGACAGTCCACATCCTTCATGCATGCCCTACCGTCAGCGACGATTGTTGCCGACCCGCGGGGCCGCGCATCGTTTGTCGCTGGCGGCATACACACAACGATAAAACGAGCGACGTCGCTCAAGGAGGGGGAAAATGAGCGACGTCGCTCATTAAATCGTTAAGTGTGTACGGACCTTAAACAATTCGGTTTGGTAAATAAAATAATTTTGCACAGAATAGTGATGTTATACGAACATTTTCATTAAACATTTAAAAAATCAAATGTTTATTCTTACAGTGAAATTTTACATTTCTGAATAAAAAAATAAAATTTTTTTTTTTTTAAAAAGCGATGAAATTCCATAGACAAAAAACCTTACGGTTTCACATGTCCCATTAAGGCTTCTTAGACATGATCGAAATTTCAGAAACCTGTTGTAACTCTTCCACTCAAACTCCAAACAGCAATGAAATTCCGATCATTAAGGCTGACGCCTTAATGGACGTGTTCCTTGCGCAATACAGATATGGTATGCCATCACAGCCTGTGGGTAAGTGCAGATTCAGCACTCTCACAGAGTGACATTGCTGTCACTCACACAATGGTGGAGCTGCTAATTCACAGATTTGTGTGCTCATTGGAATACACACATGCAGTCTATGCAACTGAAGGTCTGAGCGGAAGACAAAGCTGCTCGGATGAGGTAAGAGTGTTGTTGGTTGGAGGGAGGAGACAGAGCACTGTGGATGGGAGAACAAAAGTGTGTGGCTAGAGGGAAGACTAAGCAGCATTGATGGGGGGTGACAAAGAAACACGGGATAATTCAGACTGCAGCGATCGCAGTCTGAATTAGTTTGTGGGGTGCGAATGCGCAATGGATGCACTGTGCGTGCGTACCCGGGAGCCCAGTGGGGGGAGGGCCTGACATGCGGGGCGGACTATCCCTGTGCTGGGCATCCCGCCGCATGTCAGAGTAAATGATTGTAGATGTGCTAAATTTGGCACATCTACAATCAACTCTGAATTACCCCCACAGATGGGGGGGAGGTAAGACAGATGGGGGAAAGACAGTGGCACAGATGGTGGGGAGACAGCTGCATGGATGGGTGGACAGTGCCGTGTGGATGAGGGGGAAAAAGCAGCACAGATGTGGGAGGGGTAAGAGCAGTATAGATGGAGGGGATAAGTATTTTTACCCTTGGGGGGTGGCAGCTAGGCCTAATCCTTGGGTGGGTTGGATAGGGCAACCCCCTCCCACCCCAATAGTGACCCACGAAACTTACCTTCAGGATGACAGCTATATGAATAGGGTAAGAGTGGTGTGGATAGGGGGTAGATCAAGCAGCAAGTATTGGAAGGGAGACATCGGTGCAGATGGGTTAAAAACACTGGCTACTGAACATTGGGTAGACCACACGGAAATTTAGTGAGAGGATGGCGGCTCACCGTTCCGCTATTAAATTGATCCTGGAGGGCAAACCGGTGGACCAGCCGGTGGCCCGACATTTTCAATTAGCTAATCATACTATCAATTCATTAAAGTACTTTGGGATAGAGCATGTTCCGCCGACATTGAGGGGTGGAGATAGGGCCAAAGTTCTGTTGGAAAAAGAAACTCGGTGGATTCTGAGACTGGACACATTCTGGCCCCGGGGCCTTAATGAAAAGGTCAACTGGAATGTTTTCGTTTAGAGCTGTGGGTCTTACACACCCATAATTCCAATGTTGGTTACTGTATTCTGAATATATGTACCTGACCCTGGAGGTTTTCATAGTTGAGGATTAAGCCCTTCGTAAAATTAAAATAAAATAAAAAACTAAAAAAAAATTTCAGCACTACTAGTTGTAGTGTTGTTTAATATGGGGGTACTGTTTTTCAGGAATAATGATTCTTCTATATAGAGTAGTCATATGCTGCTTTGCTCTATGTGATTCATGGTATTGTTGTCTCTCTTTTTATATTTTATATATTGCATTCTTTATGTATTGCACCGAATAATTATTTTTATAATTATTTTTCTATATCTCTCACATGTATGTTTAGGGAGCAGACTCTGACTACGTGTCAACCCGGCACCTGGTGATGGGGTGAGCAGCCTGTGAACTTACGTGTTACAGCGGCCGGGCTGACTGGCGTGCGCCGGGTAGTCATGACAACGGCTGCCTGGCGTCCGCCGGGTTGTCGTGGCAACGGTGACGCATTGGGCGGAAGTGACGCGGCGACTCTGGACCCGGAAGCAGGACTGGCGTGGAGGAGACGCGGTAGCAGACACGCTCCAAGGGGTATTTAGAGGGGTAAGTTTTTCTATGTTTTTGTGTACATTTGTATTTGGCCTGAGGAAGGGGCTGTTGCCCAGAAACAGCTGTAGCCACTAAATACAATTTTATTGCAAATACCTGACTCCAGTGCCGTTCATCTTTGGGCGCTATACATATATATATATATATATATATATATAGTTTATCATAATGCATTACGGTCAACATAATTTGCATATGCAAAGTAGTTTACCCATAATGCATTGTGATTTTAAATGATGTAATGTTTGCACTTTATTTATGCGTAATTGACATATAGGAATCAAGAAATAGTGATTAGCATATAGTAAGCATTATAAATGAATAAAGTATATATACATTGTATATATAAAAAACAATTTAGAAAAAAGAACCCAACTCTCCCTAAGCCTTCATGAAAATGCATTTCTCACTTAAACAGCTTTTACTTTTATTAGGTTCTTCTGAATGAATGTTGCTACATATTGCTTTATTGGCTCAGAGTCCATGGGGGGCACATTGCATTCTATACAGGAGGCTGGGTTAGGGTTGTACTGGCCCTCAGGTGTACAGGGGAAACCCACAGTGGGGCCCACCCTAAACTCTTGGGATCAGTTTCCAAACTGTGAACTTTTACTATGCAGTACATTATACATATGTTACATTATACTGCACATGACTATGGTGTATTTTCTACTATACTATATAGCAGTGGTTCTCAAACTGTGTGCCGTGGCACCCTGGGGTGCCTTGGGACACTTTCAGGGGTGCCTTGGATTAATGGTCCATGACCAATTAAAATTATTTATGGTCAATGTAATAGGCAAAACCAGTGCTGGTGGCTGTCAATCATAAAGTATGTGGACAAACAGAAGCAAATCTTGTCCCTCACCACACATTGGAACCTGAGGATGACATATAAACACAATTTCTCTGACGTCCTAGTGGATGCTGGGGACTCTGTAAGGACCATGGGGAATAGCGGCTCCGCAGGAGACTGGGCACAGCTAAGAAAGATTTAGGACTACCTGGTGTGCACTGGCTCCTCCCACTATGATCCTCCTCCAGACCTCAGTTAGAATCCTGTGCCCGGCTGAGCTGGATGCACACTAGGGGCTCTCCTGAGCTCCTAGAGAGAAAGTATATTTTAGGTTTTTTATTTTACAGTGAGATCTGCTGGCAACAGACTCACTGCAGCGAGGGACTAAGGTGAGAAGAAGCGAACCTACCTAACTGGTGCTAGCTTGGGCTTTAGGCTACTGGACACCATTAGCTCCAGAGGGATCGACCGCATGGAACCGGCCATTGATGTTCGGTCCCAGAGCCGCGCCGCCGGCCCCCTTACAGAGCCAGAAGCAAGAAGAGTCCGGAAAATCGGCGGCAGAAGACATCAGTCTTCACCAAGGTAGCGCACAGCACTGCAGCTGTGCGCCATTGCTCCTCATACACACTTCACACTCCGGTCACTGAGGGTGCAGGGCGCTGGGGGGGGGCGCCCTGAGCAGCAATAAAAACACCTTGGCTGGCAAATATATCACAATATATAGCCCCAGAGGCTATATATGTGATAAATACCCCTGCCAGAATCCATAAAAAAGCGGGAGAAAAGTCTGCGAAAAAGGGGCAGAGCTATCTCCCTCAGCACACTGGCGCCATTTTCTCTTCACAGTGCAGCTGGAAGACAGCTCCCCAGGCTCTCCCCTGTAGTTTTCAGGCTCAAAGGGTTAAAAAGAGAGGGGGGGCACTAAATTTAGGCGCAATATTGTTTATACAAGCAGCTATTGGGGGAAAAAATCACTCAGTTATAGTGTTAATCCCTGCATTATATAGCGCTCTGGTGTGTGCTGGCATATTCTCTCTCTGTCCTCAGTCAGAGCATTCCCTGTGTGTGTGCTGTGTGTCGGTACGGCTGTGTCGACATGTGGGATGAGGAAGGTTACGTGGAGGTGGAGCAGAGGCTGATAAATGGGATGTCATCCCCTGTGGGGCCGACACCAGAGTGGATGGATAGGTGGAAGGTGTTAACCGACAATGTCAACTCCTTACATAGAAGGCTGGATGACGTAAAACAGCTGTGGGACAGCCGGCTTCTCAGCCCGCGCCTGCCCAGGCGTCTCAAAGGCCATCAGGAGGGGCTCAAAAAAGCGCCCGTTACCTCAGATGGCAGACACAGATGTCGACACGGAGTCTGACTCCAGTGTCGAAGAGGTTGAGACATATACACAATCCACTAGGAACATCCGTTACATGATCTCGGCAATAAAAAATGTGTTACGCATTTCTGACATGAACCCAAGTACCACATAAAAAGGGGTTTTATTTTTGGGGAGAAAAAGCAGCCAGTGTTTTGTTCCCCCATCAGATGAATGAATGAAGTGTGTAAAGTAGCGTGGGTTCCCCCGATAAGAAACTGGTCATTTCTAAAAAGTTACTGATGGCGTACCCTTTCCCGCCAGAGGATAGGTCAAGTTGGGAGATATCCCTTAAGGTGGATAAGGCGCTCACACGTTTGTCAAAAAAGGTGGCACTGCCATCTTAGGATACGGCCACCTTGAAGGAGCCTGCTGATAAAAAGCAGGAGGCTATCCTGAAGTCTGTATATACACACTCAGGTTATATACTGAGACCTGCAATTGCCTCAGCATAAATAGTGCTGCTGCAGCGTGGTCTGATACCCTGTCAGATAATATTAATACTCTAAGACAGGGATAATAGTTTGCTAACATAGAGCATATTAAAGACGTCGTCTTGTATATAAAGGATGCACAGAGGGATATTTGCCGGCTGGCATCCAGAATTAATGCAATGTCCATTCTGCCAGGAGGGTATTAGAAACCCGGCAGTGGACAGGTGATGCTGCCTATAAAAGGCACATGGAGATTCTGCCTTATAAGGGTGAGGAATTGTTTGGGGATGGTCTCTGGGACCTCGTATCCACAGCAACAGCTGGGAAGAAAAGATTTTACCTCAGGTTTCCTCACAGCCTAAGAAAGCACCGTATTTTCAGGTACAGTCCTTTCGGCTTCAGAAAAGCAAGCGGGTCAAAGGCGCTTCCTTTCTGCACAGAGACAAGGGAAGAAGGAAAAAGCTGCACCAGCAGCCAGTTCCCAGGATCAAAAATCTTCCCCCGCTTCCTCTGAGTCCACCGCATGACGTTGGGGCTCCACAGGTGGAGACAGGTGTGGTAGGGGCGCGTCTCGGGAACTTCAGGGACCAGTGGGTTTGCCCACAGGTGGATCCCTAGGTTCTGCAAATAGTATCACAGGGATACAGGCTGGAGTTCGAGGCGACTCCCCCTCGCCGTTACCTCACATCAGCCTTGCCTGCTGCCCTCGGAGAAAGGTAGTACTGGCGGCAATTCACAAGCTGTACATCCAGCAGGTGAAATCAAGGTACCCCTCCTTCAACAAGGCCGGGGTTACTATTCCAAAATGTTGTGGTACCGAAACCAGACGGTTCGGTGAGACCCATTCTAAAATTGAAAGCCTTGAACACTTATATACGAAGGTTCAAGTTCAAAATGGAATCGCTCAGGGCGATTATTGCAAGCCTGGAGAATTTCATGGTATCACTGGACATCAAGGATGCTTACCTGCATGTCCCTATTTACCCTCTTCACCAGGAGTACCTCAAAATTGTGGTACAGGATTGTCATTACCAATTCCAGACGTTGCCGTTGGTCTGTCCCCGGCACCGAGGTATTTACCAAGGTAATGGCCGAAATAATTATCCCGTACTTGGACGATCTCCTTATAAAGGCGAGGTCCAGGGAGCAGTTGTTCGGCGGAGTAGCACTATCTCGGGAAGTGCTACAACAGCACGGCTGGATTCTGAATATTCCAAAGTCGCAGCTGGTTCCTACGACGCGTCTACTGTTCCTGAGTATGGTTCTGGACACAGAACAGGATAAAAAGGGTTTCTCCCGAAGGAGAAGTCCAAGGAGTTGTCGTCTCTAGACAGAGACCTCCTAATACGTATACAGGTGTCGGTGCATCAATGCACGCGAGCCCTGGGAAGGATGGTAGCTTCTTACGAAGAAATTCCATTCGACAGGTCCCATGCAAGGATTTTCCAGTGGGATCTGTTGGACATGTGGTCCGGGTCGCATCTTCAGATGCATCGGCGGATAACCCTGTCTCCAAGGGCCAGGGGGTCGCTGTTGTGGTGGCTGCAGAGTGCTCATCTTCTAGGGGGCCGCAGATTCGGCATACAGGACTGGGTCCTGGTGACCACGGATGCCAGCCTTCGAGGCTGGGGGGCAGTCACACAGGGAAAAAACTTCCAAGGCTATGGAAAAGTCAGGAGACTTCCCTACACATAAATATTCTGAAACTATGGGCCATTTACAATGCCCTAAGTCAGGCTAGACCCCTGCTTCAACACCGGCCGCTGCTGATCCAGTCAGACAACATCACGGCGGTCGCTCATGTAAACGACAGGGCGGCACAAGAAGCAGGATGGCGATGGCAGAAGCCACAAGGATTCTCCGATGGGCGGAAAATCATGTGTTAGCACTGTCAGCAGTGTTCATTCCCGGAGTGGACAACTGAGAAGCAGACTTTCTCAGAAGACACGACCTCCACCCGGGAGAGTGGGGACTTCATCCAGAAGTCTTCCAAATGATTGTACACCGTTGGGAAAGGCCACAGGTGGACATGATGGCGTCCCGCCTCAACTAAAAGTTACAAGGATATTGCGCCAGGTCAAGGACCCTCAGGCGATAGCTGTGGACGCTCTGGTAACACCGTGGGTGTACCAGTCTGTGTATGTGTTCCCTTCTCTGCCTCTCTTACCCAGGGTAATGAGAATAATAAGAAGGAGAGGAGTACGAACTATACTCATTGTTCCGGGTAGGCCAAGAAGAGCTTGGTAACCAGAACTCCAAGAAATGATCTCAGAGGACCCATGGCCTCTGCCGCTCAGACAGGACCTGCTGCAGCAGGGGGCCTGTCTGTTCCAAGACGTACCGCGGCTGCGTTGGACGGCATGGCGGTTGAACGCCGGATCCTGAAGGAAAAGGGAATTCCGGAGGAAGTTATCCCTACGCTATTTAAAGCTAGGAAAGAAGTGAACGCTAACCATTATCACCGCATATGGCGGATATATGTTGCGTACTGTGAGGCCAGGAAGGCCCCAAAGGAGAAATTTCAGCTAGGTCGATTTCTGCACTTCCTACAGTCAGAGGGGACTATGGGCCTAAAATTGGGTTCCATTAAGGTCCAGATTTCGGCTCTATCGATTTTCTTCCAAAATGGAACTGGCTTCACTGCCTGAAGTTCAGACTTTTGTTAAGGGAGTGCTGCATAGTCAGCCCCCGTTTGTGCCTCCAGTGGCACCGTGGGATCTCAACGTGGTGTTGGATTTCCTGAAGTCGCATTGGGTTGAGCCACTTAAATCTGTGGAGCTATAATACCTCACGTGGAAAGTGGTCATTCTGTGGGCCTTGCGTCGGCCAGGCGTGTATCAGAATTGGCGGTTTTGTCATACAAAAGCCCTTATCTGTATTTTATATGGGAAAGGCGGAATTGAGGACTCGTTCCCAATTCCTTCCTAAGGTGGTATCAGTTTTTCATGTGAACCAACCTATTGTGGTGCCTGCGGCTACTTGGGACTTGGAGGATTCCAAGTTACTGGACGTAGTCAGGGCCCTGAAAAGTATATGTTTCCAGGACAGCTGGAGTCAGGAAGACTGACTCGCTATTTATCCTGTATGCACCCAACAAGCTGCGTGCTCCTGCTTCTAAGCAGACGATTGCTCGCTGGATCTGTAGCACGATTCAACTTGCACATTCTGCGGCTGGACTGCCGCACCCTAAATCTGTAAAAGCCCATTCCACGAGGAAAGTGGGCTCTTCTTGGGCGGCTGCCCGAGGGGTCTCGGCTTTACAACTTTGCCGAGCTGCTACTTGGTCAGGGGCAAACACGTTTGCAAAATTCTACAAATTTGATACCCTGGCTGAGGAGGACCTTGAGTTCTCTCATTCGGTGCTGCAGAGTCATCCGCACTCTCCCGCCAGTTTGGGAGCTTTGGTATAATCCCCATGGTCCTTACGGAGTCCCCAGCATCCACTAGGACGTCAGAGAAAATAAGATTTTACTCACCGGTAAATCTATTTCTCGTAGTCCGTAGTGGATGCTGGGCGCCCGTCCCAAGTGCGGACTGTCTGCAATACTTGTATATAGTTATCGTTAACTAGAAGGGTTATTGTTGAGCCATCTGTTGAGAGGCTCTGTTATGTTCATACTGTTAACTGGGTATCATATCACGAGTTATACGGTGTGATTGGTGTGGCTGGTATGAGTCTTACCCGGGATTCAAAATCCTTCCTTATTGTGTCAGCTCTTCCGGGCACAGTATCCTAACTGAGGTCTGGAGGAGGGTCATAGTGGGAAGAGCCAGTGCACACCAGGTAGTCCTAAATCTTTCTTAGCTGTGCCCAGTCTCCTGCGGAGCCGCTATTCCCCATGGTCCTTACGGAGTCCCCAGCATCCACTACGGACTACGAGAAATAGATTTACCGGTGAGTAAAATCTTATTTTACTTAATGGAATATTTCTTTCTACATTTCTCAGTAAGAAACTTTTGGCCTAGGGGTGCCGTAAAAAAAATAAAAAAATTCTGATACTCTAGGGCGCCGGGATTCAAAGAAGTTTGTGACCCACTGCTCTATAGCATTTACTACATATATTTATCAAGGGGATCATAACATGCACTCTCTAATGGTGACGGCAGATAAGAACCACTTGGCGGCTCATCTAGTCTGCCCATGTATACACTAGGTGCTACATTTTTGTTGGGAAATAATTAACCTACCAGGAACCCAGTGATCGCGCTGAGCCCCAAAAAAAGTGGGTCCCAGGGACCCCTAACTTTTAAAAATTGGGGTCCTACCGGTTCTTTTCTGGGTCCCATCGGAATTAAGTTTTTTATTCATATTAATCTTATTTGGACACTACAGAAGTGTTGCAAGGTGGGGGAATGGGGTGACAGTGCTGCTGGGGTGTGTAGCATGCAGGACACTCTGCCCCAGAGCTTTAACTAGATATTTTGGTGCCCTTTGGCAGAAAGTGAATTGGAGTTCCACCTCCCAGATCCGAAACAACAAGTGGTGCGCGCCGCAAAAATTTAGGGGCATGGCTTCATGGAGAAGGGGCGTGACCACATAATAGTGCCAATTCACATTACACCACACTGTAGTGCCGCTTATACACATTGCACCAGGTAGAACCTCCTATATACACTGCGCCAGGTAGAGCACGCCGTTATACACACTGCGCCAGGTAGAGCACGCCGTTATACACACTGCGCCAGGTAGAGCACGCCGTTATACACATTGCAGCAGGTAGAGCACGCCGTTATACACATTGCGCCAGGTAGAGCACGCCATTATACACATTGCGCCAGGTAGAGCACGCCATTATACACATTGCGCCAGGTAGAGCACGCCATTATACACATTGCGCCAGGTAGAGCACGCCATTATACACATTGCGCCAGGTAGAGCACGCCGTTATACACATTGCGCCAGGTAGAGCACGCCGTTATACACATTGCGCCAGGTAGAGCACGCCGTTATACACATTGCGCCAGGTAGAGCACGCCATTATACACATTGCGCCAGGTAGAGCACGCCATTATACACATTGCGCCAGGTAGAGCACGCCATTATACACATTGCGCCAGGTAGAGCACGCCATTATACACATTGCGCCAGGTAGAGCACGCCATTATACACATTGCGCCAGGTAGAGCACGCCATTATACACATTGCGCCAGGTAGAGCACGCCGTTATACACATTGCGCCAGGTAGAGCACGCCGTTATACACATTGCGCCAGGTAGAGCACGCCGTTATACACATTGCGCCAGGTAGAGCACGCCATTATACACATTGCGCCAGGTAGAGCACACCGTTATACACATTGCGCCAGGTAGAGCACGCCATTATACACATTGCAGCAGGTAGAGCACACCGTTATACACATTGCGCCAGGTAGAGCACCCCGTTATACACATTGCGCCAGGTAGAGCACCCCGTTATACACATTGCGCCAGGTAGAGCACGCCGTTATACACATTGCGCCAGGTAGAGCACGCCATTATACACATTGCAGCAGGTAGAGCACACCGTTATACACATTGCGCCAGGTAGAGCACGCCGTTATACACATTGCGCCAGGTAGAGCACGCCGTTATACACATTGCGCCAGGTAGAGCACGCCGTTATACACATTGCAGCAGGTAGAGCACACCGTTATACACATTGCGCCAGGTAGAGCACCCCGTTATACACATTGCGCCAGGTAGAGCACGCCGTTATACACATTGCGCCAGGTAGAGCACGCCATTATACACATTGCAGCAGGTAGAGCACACCGTTATACACATTGCGCCAGGTAGAGCACCCCGTTATACACATTGCGCCAGGTAGAGCACCCCGTTATACACATTGCGCCAGGTAGAGCACGCCTTTATACACATTGCGCCAGGTAGAGCACGCCGTTATACACATTGCGCCAGGTAGAGCACGCCGTTATACACACTGCGCCAGGTAGAGCACGCCGTTATACACACTGCGCCAGGTAGAGCACGCCGTTATACACACTGCGCCAGGTAGAGCACGTACCTTCCGCACCACCAGGGCCGCTGTCACCGCTGCTTCCGTCAGGCAAAAGAAGTGAGAAGAAGTTTGAGGGGGGGGTGTACCCAATGCGGCCACCTCGGGAACTGGCTCTCCTGTCACAGGCCCGCTAGCTGAGCGTCCGTAGGGATGCTGGGGACACCTGATGGTACTGGTGCAGCCCGCTCTTCTCCCCAGCAGCGGTATGGGGGCAGAGCACAGCAGGGGCTGGAGGTGAGGTTCCTGGCCGGTCACCGCTGCTCTCCCTCACACAGATCGCGGGAGAGCACACCGGAGGCAGCCGAGAGGGAGGCAGATATCGGGTTGGGAGGGAGCTGCAGTTCACGGTGTTGGCGAGTCACCGCCCGCCCGCAGCACACGTCTTCTCTCTCGGCCTGGCTCCCGTGTGAAGCCGCTGCAGCCAACTACTTGTAAATTGAAGGGGACGGTGCTTCCTGCCTGTACAGAGCGGAGCCTTACCACAGGCAGTGTGGCGGTGCCCCCTCCCCCTCCTGGTCACTGCACGTGACCAAGAGGGGGAGGGGGCACCGCCAGACTGCCAGTGGTAAGGCTCCACCTCCGCTCTGTACGGGCAAGAAGCGCCGTCCTCTTCAATTTACAAGTAGTTGGCTGCAGCGGAGCGCGTCCCCGGGGACCCTCCCATTTTTGAAAAGTGAGTCCCCGCCTTCAGATCCGGGTAAAATACGCGCTATAGCGCGTATTTGCGAACACTGGAACCTGGAATACCCATGCAAGTTCAGTATGTACAAATTCCACACACTCAGGTCCATGGTGGGAATTGAACCTATGACCTTAGTGTCTCAGGGCTGTAAGGCAGCAACACTAACCATTACACCATCTGTACTGTGAATGCTAGCCACCCACTTAAGCATGGGCCACTGCCACTGCATTCCGCCGGTGGGCCTTTCATTCCCCAGTCCAACACTGGGGAGGCTCATTACATTATATACTATAAAGGGGAACATGAGGAGAATATACAAACTCCACACAGTTAGGACCATGGTGGGAATCAGTGCTGTGAGGCAGTAATGATAACCATATCATTATCCACACCGCCATACTGTATATGTATGTTTGAATATATATAAGCAGTGTGTGTGTGTGTGTGTGTGTGTATATATATATATATATATATATATATATATATATATATATAGTGTGTGTGTGTGTATGTATATATATATATATATATATATATATATTTTATCATAATGCATTACGGTCAACATAATTTGCATATGCAAATTAGTTTACCCATAATGCATTGTGATTTTAAATGATGTAATGTTTGCACTTTATTTATGCGTAATTGACATATAGGAATCAAGAAATAGTGATTAGCATATAGTAAGCATTATAAATGAATAAAGTATATATACATTGTATATATAAAAAACAATTTAGAAAAAAGAACCCAACTCTCCCTAAGCCTTCATGTTCATGATATAAAGTGACAATTGAAAACATTTAGTGTATTGGGGAGTGTGTGTGGCTGTTAAGATGAACATCTACCATCATACTCCAACATCAGGTGATGGTTCCAAGGTCATCTCCCTACATTTTTTTTTGTTTTAAATCTTCCCTTTGTGTAAGACCAGTGTTGGGGGAAAAATAATACATTATAAAAAAATGAAAATGCATTTCTCACTTAAACAGCTTTTACTTTTATTAGGTTCTTCTGAATGAATGTTGCTACATATTGCTTTATTGGCTCAGAGTCCATGGGGGACACATTGCATTCTATACAGGAGGCTGGGTTAGGGTTGTACTGGCCCTCAGGTGTACAGGGGAAACCCACAGTGGGGCCCACCCTAAACTCTTGGGATCAGTTTCCAAACTGTGAACTTTTACTATGCAGTACATTATACATATGTTACATTATACTGCACATGACTATGGTGTATTTTCTACTATACTATATAGCAGTGGTTCTCAAACTGTGTGCCATGGCACCCTGGGGTGCCTTGGGACACTTTCAGGGGTGCCTTGGATTAATGGTCCATGACCAATTAAAATTATTTATGGTCAATGTAATAGGCAAAACCAGTGCTGGTGGCTGTCAATCATAAAATATGTGGACAAACAGAAGCAAATCTTGTCCCTCACCACACATTGGAACCTGAGGATGACATATAAACACAATTTACTTAATGTAATATTTCTTTCTACATTTCTCAGTAAGAAACTTTTGGCCTAGGGGTGCCGTAAAAAAAATTAAAAAATTCTGATACTCTAGGGCGCCGGATTCAAAGAAGTTTGTGACCCACTGCTCTATAGCATTTACTACATATATTTATCAAGGGTATCATAACATGCACTCTCTAATGGTGACGGCAGATAAGAACCACTTGGCGGCTCATCTAGTCTGCCCATGTATACACTAGGTGCTACGTTTTTGTTGGGAAACAATTAACCTACCAGGAACCTGGAATACCCATGCAAGTGTAGTATGTACAAATTCCACACACTCAGGTCCATGGTGGGAATTGAACCTATGATTTTAATGTCTCAGGGATGTAAGGCAGCAACGCTAACCATTACACCATCTGTACTGTGAATGCTAGCCACCCACTTAAGCATGGGCCACTGCCACTGCATTCCGCCGGTGGGCCTTTCATTCCCCAGTCCAACACTGGGGAGGCTCAATACATTATATACTATAAAGGGGAACAAGAGGAGAATATACAAACTCCACACAGTTAGGACCATGGTGGGAATCAGTGCTGTGAGGCAGTAATGATAACCATTTCATTATCCACACCGCCATACTGTAGATGTATGTTTGAATATATATAAGCAGTGTGTGTGTGTGTGTATATATATATATATATATATATATATATATATATATATATATTATATATAGTGTATGTATGTATGTGTGTGTGTATATATATATATATATATATATATATATATATATATATATATATATATATATATGTATGTTTATCATAATGCATTACGGTCAACATAATTTGCATATGCAAATCAGTTTACCCATAATGCATTGTGATTTTAAATGATGAATGTTTGCACTTTATTTATGCGTAATTGACATATAGGAATCAAGAAATAGTGATTAGCATATAGTAAGCATTATAAATGAATAAAGTATATATACATTGTATATATAAAAAAACAATTTAGAAAAAAGAACCCAACTCTCCCTAAGCCTTCATGTTCATGATATAAAGTGACATATAAGAAGATTGAAAACATTTAGCATATTGGGGAGTGTGTGTGGCTGTTAAGATGAACATCTACCATCATACTCCAACATCAGATGATGGTTCCAAGGTCATCTCCCTACATTTTTTTTTGTTTTAAATCTTCCCATTGTGTAAGACCAGGGTTGGGGAAAAAATAATACATAATAAAAAAATGAAAATGCATTTCTCACTTAAACAGCTTTTACTTTTATTAGGTTCTTCATTCAGTGTTGCTACATATTGCTTTATTGGCTCAGAGTCCATGGGGGACACATTGCATTCTATACAGGAGGCTGGGTTAGGGTTGTACTGGCCCTCAGGTGTACAGGGGAAACCCACAGTGGGGCCCACCCTAAACTCCTGGGATCAGTTTCCAAACTGTGAACTTTTACTATGCAGTACATTATACATATGTTACATTATACTGCACATGACTATGGTGTATTTTCTACTATACTATATAGCAGTGGTTCTCAAACTGTGTGCCGTGGCACCCTGGGGTGCCTTGGGACACTTTCAGTGGTGCCTTGGATTAATGGTCCATGACCAATTAAAATTATTTATGGTCAATGTAATAGGCAAAACCAGTGCTGGTGGCTGTCAATCATAAAATATGTGGACAAACAGAAGCAAATCTTGTCCCTCACCACACATTGGAACCTGAGGATGACATATAAACACAATTTACTTAATGTAATATTTCTTTCTACATTTCTCAGTAAGAAACTTTTGGCCTAGGGGTGCCGTAAAAAAAAATAAAAAAATTCTGATACTCTAGGGCGCCGGGATTCAAAGAAGTTTGTGACCCACTGCTCTATAGCATTTACTACATATTTCTCTGACGTCCTAGTGGATGCTGGGAACTCCGTAAGGACCATGGGGAATAGCGGCTCCGCAGGAGACTGGGCACAAAAGTAAAAGCTTTAGGACTACCTGGTGTGCACTGGCTCCTCCCCCTATGACCCTCCTCCAAGCCTCAGTTAGATTTTTGTGCCCGGCCGAGAAGGGTGCACACTAGGGGCTCTCCTGAGCTTCTTAGTGAAAAGTTTAGTTTTAGGTTTTTTATTTTCAGTGAGACCTGCTGGCAACAGGCTCACTGCATCGAGGGACTAAGGGGAGAAGAAGCGAACTCACCTGCGTGCAGAGTGGATTGGGCTTCTTAGGCTACTGGACACCATTAGCTCCAGAGGGACCGAACACAGGCCCAGCCTCGGAGCTCGGTCCCGGAGCCGCGCCGCCGGCCCCCTTACAGAGCCAGAAGCAAGAAAAGGTCCGGAAAAATCGGCGGCAGAAGACATCAGTCTTCAACAAGGTAGCGCACAGCACTGCAGCTGTGCGCCATTGTTACTCAGGCACACTTCACACTCCGGTCACTGAGGGTGCAGGGCGCTAGGGGGGGGCGCCCTGAGCAGCAATGTAAAACACCTTGGCTGGCATAAATACACCACATATAACCCCCAGGGCTATATGGGTGTATTTTAACCCCTGCCAGATTCCACAGAAAAACGGGAGAAAAGGCCGCCGAGAAGGGGGCGGAGCCTATCTCCTCAGCACACTGGCGCCATTTTCTCTCACAGCTCCGTTGGAGGGAAGCTCCCTGGCTCTCCCCTGCAGTTACTACACTACAGAAAGGGGTTAAAAAAGAGAGGGGGGCACTAATTAGGCGCAGTATAACAATACAGCAGCTGTAAGGGGAAAAACACTTATATAAGGTTATCCCTGTATATATATATATATATAGCGCTCTGGTGTGTGCTGGCATACTCTCCATCTGTCTCCCCAAAGGGCTAGTGGGGTCCTGTCCTCTATCAGAGCATTCCCTGTGTGTGTGCTGTGTGTCGGTACGTTGTGTCGACATGTATGAGGAGGAAAATGAGGTGGAGGCGGAGCAATTGCCTGTAACAGAGATGTCACCCCCTAGGGAGTCGACACCTGAGTGGATGAATTATGTGACAGTGTCAGCTCTTTACAAAAGATTGATGACATGTGACGGCCGGCGACTCAGTCTGTGCCTGTCCAGGTGTCTCAAAAGCCATCTGGGGCTCTAAACCGCCCGTTACCGCAGATGGCAGACACAGACGCCGACACGGATACTGACTCCAGTGTCGACGATTAAGAGACGAATGTGACTTCCAGTAGGGCCACACGTTACATGATTGAGGCTATGGAAAATGTTTTTACACATTTCTGATAATACCAGTACCACTAAAAAGGGTATTATGTTGGGTGAGAAAAAACTGCCTGTAGTTTTTCCTGCATCTGAGGAATTAAATTAAGTGTGTGATGATGCGTGGGTTCCCCCCGATAAAAAAGTTATTGGCATCATACCCCTTCCCGCCAGAGGATAGGGCACGTTGGGAAACACCCTTTAGGGTGAATAAAGCGCTCACACGCTTGTCTAAACAGGTGGCACTACCGTCCCCGGATACGGCCTCCCTTAAGGAACCTACTGACAGAAAGCAGTAAAATATCCTAAAATGTATATACACTCACATGGGTGTGATACTGCGACCAGCAATCGCCTCAGCCTGGATGTGCAGTGCTGGGGTGGCTTGGTCGGATTCCCTGACTGACAATATTGATACCCTAGATAGGGACAGTATATTACTAACTATAGAGCATTTAAAAGATGCATTTCTATATATGCGTGATGCACAGAGGGATATTTGCCGACTGGCATCAAGAGTAAGTGCGCTGTCCATTTCTGCCAGAAGAAGGTTATGGACAAGACAGTGGGCAGGTGATGCTGATCCCAAAAGGCATATGGAAGTATCGCCTTATAAAAGGGAAGAGTTATTTGGGGTAGGTCTAACAGACCTGGTGGCCACGGCAACGGCTGGAAAATCCACATTTTTACCCCAGGTAGCTTCTCAACCTAAGAGACGCCGTATTATCAGGCGCAGTCCTTTCGGCCCCATAAAGCGGGCAAAAGGCGCCTCATTTCTGCCCCGTGGCAGAGGGAGAGGAAAAAGGCTGCAGCAAACAGCCAATTCCCACAAAAGCCCTCTCCCGCCTCCGCAAAGTCCTCAGCATGACGCTGGGGCTTTACAAGCGGTCTCAGGCACGGTGGGGGCCCGTCTCAAGAAATTCGAGACGTCTTCCCCTCGCCGTTTCATAAAGTCTGCTTTACCGACGTCTCCCTCAGACAGGGAGACAGTATTGCAAGCCATTCACAGGCTGTATTCCCAGCAGGTGATAATCAAGGTACCCCTCCTGCAACAGGGAAAGGGGTACTATTCCACACTATTGGTGGTACCGAAGCCGGACGGCTCGGTGAGACCAATTTTAAATCTAAAATCCTTGAACACTTACATACAAAGGTTCAAATTCAAGATGGAGTCACTCAGAGCAGTGATTGCAAACCTGGAAGAAGGGGACTATATGGTCTCTCTGGACATCAAAGATGCTTACCTACATGTCCCAATTTACCCTTCTCCAAGGGTACCTCAGGTTTGTGGTACAGAACTGTCACTATCAGTTTCAGACGCTGCCGTTTGGATAGTCCACGGCACCACGGGTCTTTACCAAGGTAATGGCCGAAATGATGATACTCCTTCGAAAGAAGGGAGTTTTTAGTTATCCCTTACTTGGACGATCTCCTGATAAGGGCAAGATCCAGGGAACAGTTGGAAGTCGGGGTAGCACTATCTCAGATAGTGCTGCGGTAGCACGGTTGGATTCTCAATATTCCAAAATCGCAGCTGATCCTGACGACACGCCTTCTATTCCTAGGGATGATCCTGGACACAGTCCAGAAAAAGGTGTTTTCTCCCGGAGGAGAAAGCCAGGGAGTTATCCGAACTAGTCAGAAACCTCCTAAAACCAGGCCAAGTGTTAGTGCATCAGTGCACAAGGGTCCTGGGAAAAATGGTGGCTTCCTACGAAGCAATTCCATTCGGCAGATTCCACGCAAGAACTTTCCAGGGGGACCTGCTGGACAAATGGTCCGGATCGCATCTTCAGATGCATCAGCGGATAACCCTGTCACCAAAGACAAGGGTGTCTCTCCTGTGGTGGTTGCAGAGTGCTCATCTTCTAGAGGGCCGCAGTTTCGGCATTCAGGACTGGGTCCTGGTGACCACGGATGCCAGCCTGCGAGGCTGGAGAGCAGTCACACAGGGAAGAAATTTCCAGGGTTTGTGGTCAAGCCTGGAGACATCACTTCACATAAATATTTTGGAGCTAAGGGCCATTTACAATGCCCTAAGCCAAGCAAGACCTCTGCTTCAAGGTCAGCCGGTGCTGATCCAGTCGGACAACATCACGGCAGTCGCCCACGTAAACAGACAGGGCGGCACAAGAAGCAGGAGGGCAATGGCAGAAGCTGCAAGGATTTTTCGCTGGGCGGAAAATCATGTGATAGCACTGTCAGCAGTGTTCATTCCGGGAGTGGACAACTGGGAAGCAGACTTCCTCAGCAGGCACGACCTCCACCCGGGAGAGTGGGGACTTCACCCAGAAGTCTTCCACATGATGGTAAACCATTGGGAAAAACCAAAGGTGGACATGATGGCGTCCCGCCTAAACAAAAAATTGGACAGGTATTGCGCCAGGTCAAGGGACCCTCAGGCAATAGCTGTGGACGCTCTTGTAACACCGTGGGTGTACCAGTCAGTGTATGTGTTCCCTCCTCTTCCTCTCATACCAAAAGTACTGAGAATTATAAGACGGAGGGGAGTAAGAACTATTCTCGTGGCTCCGGATTGGCCAAGAAGGACTTGGTACCCGGAACTTCAAGAGATGCTCACGGAGGACCCGTGGCCTCTACCTCTAAGAAGGGACCTGCTCCAGCAAGGACCCTGTCTATTCCAAGACTTACCGTGGCTGCGTTTGACGGCAGGGCGGTTGAACGCCGGATCCTGAAGGAAAAAGGCATTCCGGATGAAGTCATCCCTACCCTGATCAAGCCAGGAAGGATGTAACCGCAAAGCATTATCACCGCATTTGGCGAAAATATGTTGCGGGGTGCGAGGCCAGTAAGGCCCCGATGGAGGAATTTTCAACTAGGTCGATTCCTGCATTTCCTGTAAACAGGAGTGTCTATGGGCCTAAAATTGGGGTCCATTAAGGTTCAAATTTCGGCCCTGTCAATTTTCTTCCAGAAAGAACTAGTTTCAGTTCCTGAAGTTCAGACGTTTGTAAAAGGGGTACTGCATATACAGCCTCCTTTTGTGCCTCCAGTGGCACCTTGGGATCTCAATGTAGTTTTGGGGTTCCTAAAGTCACATTGGTTTGAACCACTTGAATCTGTGAAGTTAAAAATATCTCACATGGAAAGTGGTCATGTTGTTGGCCCTGGCCTCGGCCAGGCGCGTGTCAGAATTGGCGGGCTTTATCCTGTAAAAGCCCTTATCTGATCTTCCATTCAGACAGGGCGGAATTGTGGACTCGTCCTCAATTTCTCCCTAAGGTGGTTTCAGCGTTTCACTTGAACCAGCCTATTGTGGTACCTGCGGCTACTAGGGACTTGGAGGACTCCAAGTTGCTGGACGTAGTCAGGGCCCTGAAAATATATGTTTCCAGGAAGGCTGGAGTCAGAAAATCTGACTCGCTGTTTATCCTGTATGCACCCAACAAGCTGGGTGCTCCTGCTTCTAAGCAGACTATTGCTCGTTGGATTTGTAGTACAATTCAGCTTGCACATTCTGTGGCAGGCCTGCCACAGCCAAAAATCTGTAAAAGCCCATTCCACAAGGAAGGTGGGCTCATCTTGGGCGGCTGCCCGAGGGGTCTCGGCTTTACAACTTTGCCGAGCAGATACTTGGTCAGGGGCAAACACGTTTGCTAAATTCAACAAATTTGATACCCTGGCTGAGGAGGACCTGGAGTTCTCTCATTCGGTGCTGCAGAGTCATCCGCACTCTCCCGCCCGTTTGGGAGCTTTGGTATAATCCCCATGGTCCTTACGGAGTTCCCAGCATCCACTAGGACGTCAGAGAAAATAAGAATTTACTTACCGATAATTCTATTTCTCGTAGTCCGTAGTGCAGTGTTTCCCAACCACGGTCCTCAAGGCACACTAACAGTCCTGGTTTTAAGGATAACCATACCTGATCACAGGTGATTTAATTAGTACCTCAGTTATTTTGATTGAACCATTTGTGCTCAAACATGGTTATCACTAAAACCTGCACTGTTGGTGTGCCTTGAGGACCGTGGTTGGGAAACACTGCCGTAGTGGATGCTGGGCGCCCATCCCAAGTGCGGATTGTCTGCAATACTTGTACATAGTTATTGTTACAAAAATCGGGTTATTATTGTTGTGAGCCATCTTTTCAGAGGCTCCTCTGTTATCATGCTGTTAACTGGGTTCAGATCACAGGTTGTACGGTGTGATTGGTGTGGCTGGTATGAGTCTTACCCGGGATTCAAAATCCTTCCTTATTGTGTACGCTCGTCCGGGCACAGTATCCTAACTGAGGCTTGGAGGAGGGTCATAGGGGGAGGAGCCAGTGCACACCAGGTAGTCCTAAAGCTTTTATTTTTGTGCCCAGTCTCCTGCGGAGCCGCTATTCCCCATGGTCCTTACGGAGTTCCCAGCATCCACTACGGACTACGAGAAATAGAATTATCGGTGAGTAAATTCTTATTATTTATCAAGGGTATCATAACATGTGCTCTCTAATGGTGACGGCAGATAAGAACCACTTGGCGGCTCATCTAGTCTGCCCATGTATACACTAGGTGCTACGTTTTTGTTGGGAAACAATTAACCTACCAGGAACCTGGAATACCCATGCAAGTGTAGTATGTACAAATTCCACACACTCAGGTCCATGGTGGGAATTGAACCTATGACCTTAGTGTCTCAGGGATGTAAGGCAGCAACGCTAACCATTACACCATCTGTACTGTAAATGCTAGCCACCCACTTAAGCATGGGCCAACTGCCACTGCATTCCGCCGGTGGGCCTTTCATTCCCCAGTCCAACACTGGGGAGGCTCATTACATTATATACTATAAAGGGGAACATGAGGAGAATATACAAACTCCACACAGTTAGGACCATGGTGGGAATCAGTGCTGTGAGGCAGTAATGATAACCATTTCATTATCCACACCGCCATACTGTAGATGTATGTTTGAATATATATAAGCAGTGTGTGTGTGTGTATGTGTGTGTATATATATATATATATATATATATATAGTTATAGTTTATCATAATGCATTACGGTCAACATAATTTGCATATGCAAATCAGTTTACCCATAATGCATTGTGATTTTAAATGATGAATGTTTGCACTTTATTTATGCGTAATTGACATATAGGAATCAAGAAATAGTGATTAGCATATAGTAAGCATTATAAATGAATAAAGTATATATACATTGTATATATAAAAAACAATTTAGAAAAAAGAACCCAACTCTCCCTAAGCCTACATGTTCATGATATAAAGTGACATATAAGAAGATTGAAAACATTTAGCATATCGGGGAGTGTGTGTGGCTGTTAAGATGAACATCTACCATCATACTCCAACATCAGGTGATGGTTCCAAGGTCATCTCCCTACATTTTTTTTTGTTTTAAATCTTCCCATTGTGTAAGACCAGGGTTGGGGAAAAAATAATACATAATAAAAAAATGAAAATGCATTTCTCACTTAAACAGCTTTTACTTTTATTAGGTTCTTCATTCAGTGTTGCTACATATTGCTTTATTGGCTCAGAGTCTATGGGGGACACATTGCATTCTATACAGGAGGCTGGGTTAGGGTTGTACTGGCCCTCAGGTGTACAGGGGAAACCCACAGTGGGGCCCACCCTAAACTCTTGGGATCAGTTTCCAAACTGTGAACTTTTACTATGCAGTACATTATACATATGTTACATTATACTGCACATGACTATGGTGTATTTTCTACTATACTATATAGCAGTGGTTCTCAAACTGTGTGCCGTGGCACCCTGGGGTGCCTTGGGACACTTTCAGTGGTGCCTTGGATTAATGGTCCATGACCAATTAAAATTATTTATGGTCAATGTAATAGGCAAAACCAGTGCTGGTGGCTGTCAATCATAAAATATGTGGACAAACAGAAGCAAATCTCGTCCCTCACCACACATTGGAACCTGAGGATGACATATAAACACAATTTACTTAATGTAATATTTCTTTCTACATTTCTCAGTAAGAAACTTTTGGCCTAGGGGTGCCGTAAAAAAAAATAAAAAAATTCTGATACTCTAGGGCGCCGGGATTCAAAAAAGTTTGTGACCCACTGCTCTATAGCATTTACTACATATTTCTCTGACGTCCTAGTGGATGCTGGGAACTCCGTAAGGACCATGGGGAATAGCGGCTCCGCAGGAGACTGGGCACAAAAGTAAAAGCTTTAGGACTACCTGGTGTGCACTGGCTCCTCCCCCTATGACCCTCCTCCAAGCCTCAGTTAGATTTTTGTGCCCGGCCGAGAAGGGTGCACACTAGGGGCTCTCCTGAGCTTCTTAGTGAAAAGTTTAGTTTTAGGTTTTTTATTTTCAGTGAGACCTGCTGGCAACAGGCTCACTGCATCGAGGGACTAAGGGGAGAAGAAGCGAACTCACCTGCGTGCAGAGTGGATTGGGCTTCTTAGGCTACTGGACACCATTAGCTCCAGAGGGACCGAACACAGGCCCAGCCTCGGAGCTCGGTCCCGGAGCCGCGCCGCCGGCCCCCTTACAGAGCCAGAAGCAAGAAAAGGTCCGGAAAAATCGGCGGCAGAAGACATCAGTCTTCAACAAGGTAGCGCACAGCACTGCAGCTGTGCGCCATTGTTACTCAGGCACACTTCACACTCCGGTCACTGAGGGTGCAGGGCGCTAGGGGGGGGCGCCCTGAGCAGCAATGTAAAACACCTTGGCTGGCATAAATACACCACATATAACCCCCAGGGCTATATGGGTGTATTTTAACCCCTGCCAGATTCCACAGAAAAACGGGAGAAAAGGCCGCCGAGAAGGGGGCGGAGCCTATCTCCTCAGCACACTGGCGCCATTTTCTCTCACAGCTCCGTTGGAGGGAAGCTCCCTGGCTCTCCCCTGCAGTTACTACACTACAGAAAGGGGTTAAAAAAGAGAGGGGGGCGCTAATTAGGCGCAGTATAACAATACAGCAGCTATAAGGGGAAAAACACTTATATAAGGTTATCCCTGTATATATATATATAGCGCTCTGGTGTGTGCTGGCATACTCTCCCTCTGTCTCCCCAAAGGGCTAGTGGGGTCCTGTCCTCTATCAGAGCATTCCCTGTGTGTGTGCTGTGTGTCGGTACGTTGTGTCGACATGTATGAGGAGGAAAATGAGGTGGAGGCGGAGCAATTGCCTGTAACAGAGATGTCACCCCCTAGGGAGTCGACACCTGAGTGGATGAATTATGTGACAGTGTCAGCTCTTTACAAAAGATTGATGACATGTAACGGCCGGCGACTCAGTCTGTGCCTGTCCAGGTGTCTCAAAAGCCATCTGGGGCTCTAAACCGCCCGTTACCGCAGATGACAGACGCCGACACGGATACTGACTCCAGTGTCGACGATTAAGAGACGAATGTGACTTCCAGTAGGGCCACACGTTACATGATTGAGGCTATGGAAAATGTTTTCTCTGACGTCCTAAGTGGATGCTGGGGACTCCGTCAGGACCATGGGGAATAGCGGCTCCGCAGGAGACAGGGCACAAAATTAAAAGTTTGACCACTAGGTGGTGTGCACTGGCTCCTCCCCCTATGACCCTCCTCCATGCCTCAGTTAGGTTTTTGTGCCCGGCCGAGAAGGGTGCAATCTAGGTGGCTCTCCTAAAGAGCTGCTTAGAATAAAAGTTTGTTAGGTTTTTTATTTTCAGTGAGTCCTGCTGGCAACAGGCTCACTGCAACGCGGGACTAAGGGGAGAAGAAGTGAACTCACCTGCGTGCAGGATGGATTGGCTTCTTAGGCTACTGGACACTAGCTCCAGAGGGACGATCACAGGTACAGCCTGGATGGGTCACCGGAGCCGCGCCGCCGGCCCCCTTACAGATGCTGAAGAGAGAAGAGGTCCAGAAATCGGCGGCTGAAGACGTCCCAGTCTTCTTAAGGTAGCGCACAGCACTGCAGCTGTGCGCCATTGCTCTCAGCACACTTCACACCGCGGTCACTGAGGGTGCAGGGCGCTGGGGGGGGGGCGCCCTGGGCAGCAATGTAATTACCTTTACTGGCTAAAAATACATCACATATAGCCCCTGGGCTATATGGATGTATTTAACCCCCGCCAGGATTACAGAAAAAAACGTGAGAAGAGCCCGCCGTGAAGGGGGCGGGGCCTATCTCCTCAGCACACAGCGCCATTTTTCCCACACAGATCCGCTGGTGGGAAGGCTCCCAGGCTCTCCCCTGCACTGCACTACAGAAACAGGGTTAAAACAGAGAGGGGGGGCATATTTTGGCGATATTAATATATATTAAGCTGCTATAAGGGAAAACACTTACTATAAGGTTGTCCCTGTATAATTATAGCGCCTTGGTGTGTGCTGGCAAACTCTCCCTCTGTCTCCCCAAAGGGCTAGTGGGGTCCTGTCCTCTATCAGAGCATTCCCTGTGTGTGTGCTGTGTGTCGGTACGTGTGTGTCGACAGGTATGAGGACGATGTTAGTGGAGGCGGAGCAATTGCCTGTAATGGGATGTCACCCCCTAGGGAGTCGACACCGGAATGGATGGCTTTATTTATGGAATTACGTGATAGTGTCAACACGCTACAAGGTCGGTTGACGATATGAGACGGCCGGCAAACCAATTAGTACCTGTCATGGCGTCTCAAACACCGTCAGGGGCTTTAAAACGCCCATTACCTCAGTCGGTCGACATAGACACAGACACGGACACTGACTTCAGTGTCGACGGTGAAGAAACAAACGTATTTTCCAGTAGGGCCACACGTTACATAATCAAGGCAATGAAGGAGGCGTTACATATTTCTGATACTACAAGTACCACAAAAATGGGTATTATGTGGGGTGTGAAAAAAAAAAAAAAAACTACCTGTAGTTTTTCCTGAATCAGATAAATTGATTGAAGTGTGTGATGAAGCGTGGGTTACCCCCGATAGGAAGTTGCTAATTTCAAAGAAGTTATTGGCATTATACCCTTTCCCGCCAGAGGTTAGGGCGCGCTGGGAAACACCCCCTAGGGTAGATAAGGCGCTCACACGCTTATCAAACAAGTGGCGTTACCGTCTCCTGATACGGCCGCCCTCAAAGATCCAGCTGATAGGAGGCTGGAAAATACTCTAAAAAGTATATACACACATACTGATGTTATACTGCGACCAGCAATCGCCCCAGCATGGATGTGCAGTGCTGGGGGGGTTTGGTCGGAATCTCTGACTGGAAATATTGATACCCTGAATAGCGACAATATTTTATTGACTATAGAGCATTTAAAGGATGCATTTTCTTTATATGCGAGATGCACAGAGGGATATTGGCACTCTGGCATCAAGGGTAAGTGCGCTGTCCATTTCTGCCAGAAGAAGTTTATGGACGCGACAGTGGTCAGGTGATGCGGATTCCAAGCGGCATATGGAAGTTTGCCGTATAAAGGGGAGGAATTATTTGGGGTCGGTCTATCGGACTTGGTGGCCACGGCAACAGCCGGAAAATCCACCTTTTTTACCTCAGGTCACCTCCCAACAGAAAAAGACACCATCTTTTCAGCCTCAGTCCTTTCGTTCTCATAAGAACAAGCGGGCAAAAGGCCATTCATATCTGCCCGAGGCAAAGAAAAGGGTAAGAGACTGCAGCAAGCAGCTCCTTCCCAGGAGCAGAAGCCTTCCCCCGCTTCTGGAAAGTCCTCAGCATGTCGCCGGGGCCCTACAAGCGGACTCAGGTCCGGTGGGGGGGTCGTCTCAAGAATTTCAGCGCGCAGTGGGCTCACTCGCAAGTCGACCCCTGGATCCTGCAGGTAGTATCACAGGGGTACAGATTGGAATTCGAGACGTCTCTTCCTCACAGATTCCTGAAGTCTGCTTTACCAACATCTCCCTCCGACAGGGAGACGGTGTTGGAAGCTATTCACAAGCTGTATTCCCAGCAAGTAATAGTCAAGGTACCCCTACTACAACAAGGAAAGGGGTATTATTCCACGCTGTTTGTGGTACCGAAGCCGGACGGCTCGGTGAGACCTATTCTAAGTCTGAAATCTTTTGAACACTTACATACAAAGGTTCAAGTTCAAGATGAAATCACTCAGAGCAGTGATAGCGAATCTGGAAGAAGGGGACTTTATGGTGTCCTGGGACATCAAGGATGCTTACCTCCATGTCCCAATTTGCCCTTCACACCAAGGGTACCTCAGGTTCGTGGTACAAAACTGTCACTATCAGTTTCAGACGTTGCCGTTTGGATTGTCCACGGCACCCCGGGTCTTTACCAAGGTAAAGGCTGAAATGATGATTCTACTTCAAAGGAAAGGCGTATTAATTATCCCTTACTTGAACGTTCTCCTGATCCAGAGAACAGTTAGAGGTTGCAGTAGCACTATACCAAGTAGTGCTACAACAGCACGGGTGGATTCTAAATATTCCAAAATCCCAGCTGATCCCGACAACACGTCTGCTGTTCCTAGGGATGATTCTGGACACAGTTCAGAAAAAGGTTTTTCTCCCGGAGGAGAAAGCCAGGGAGTTATCCGAGCTAGTCAGGAACCTCCTAAAACCAAGAAAAGTGTCAGTGCATCAATGCACAAGAGTCCTGGGTAAATGATGGCTTCTTACGAAGCGATTCCATTCGGCAGATTCCACGCAAGAACCTTTCAGTGGGATCTGCTGGACAAATCGTCCGGATCGCATCTTCAGATGCATCAGCGGATAGCCCCGTCTCCAAGGACAAGGGGGTCTCTTCTGTGGTGGTTGCAGAGTGCTCACCTTTTTGGAGGGCCGCAGATTCGGCATTCAGGACTGGGTCCTGGTGACCACGAATGCCAGCCTGAGAGGCTGGGGAGCAGTCACACAGGGAAGAAATTTCCAGGGAGTGTGGTCAAGCCTGGAGACTTCACTTCACATAAATATACTGGAGCTAAGGGCAATTTACAATGCTCTAAGCCTGGCAAGACCTCTGCTTCAGGGTCAGCCGGTGTTGATCCAGTAGGACAACACCACGGCAGTCGCCCACGTAAACAGACAGGGCGACACAAGAAGCAGGAGGGCAATGGCAGAAGCTGCAAGGATTTTTCGCTGGGCGGAAAATCATGTGATAGCACTGTCAGCAGTGTTCATTCCGGGAGTGGACAACTGGGAAGCAGACTTCCTCAGCAGACACGATCACCACCCGGGAGAGTGGGGACTTCACCCAGAAGTCTTCCACATGATTGTGAACCGTTGGGAAAAACCAAAGGTGGACATGATGGCGTCCCGCCTCAACAAAAAACTGGACAGGTATTGCGCCGGGTCAAGAGACCCTCAGGCAATAGCTGGGAACGCATTGGTAACACCATGGGTGTACCAGTCAATGTATGTGTTCCCCCCTCTGCCTCTCATACCCAAGGTACTGAGAATTATAAGGCGAAGGGGAGTAAGAACGATACTCGTGGCTCCGGATTGGCCAAGAAGGACTTGGTACCCGGAACTTCAAGAGATGCGCACGGAGGATCCGTGCACTCTACCTCTAGACTTACCGCGGCTGTGTTTGACGGCATGGCAATTGAACGCCGGATCCTGAAGGAGAGGGCTCCGACGGAGGAATTTCAACTGGGTCGATTCCTACATTTCCTGCAAACAGGATTGTCTATGGGCCTCAAATTGGGGTCCATTAAGGTTCAAATTTCGGCCCTGTCGATTTTCTTCCAGAAAAAATTGGCTTCAGTTCCTGAAGTCCAAGCTTTTGTCAAAGGAGTACTACATATACAGCCCGGTTGTGCCTCCAGTGGCACCGTGGGATCTCAATGTAGTTTTGGGATTTCTCAAATCCCATTGGTTTGAGCCACTCAAATCGGTGGATTTGAAATATCTTACATGGAAAGTGACCATGCTACTGGCCCTGGCTTCGGCCAGGAGAGTGTAAGAATTGGCGGCTTTATCGTACAAAAGCCCATATCTGATTTTCCATTGGGACAGGGCAGAACTGCGGACGCGTCCTCAGTTTCTCCCTAAGGTGGTATCAGCGTTTCACCTGAACCAACCTATTGTGGTGCCTGCGGCTTCTAGCGACTTGGAGGACTCCAAGTTGTTCGACGTTGTCAGAGCCTTAAAAATATATATATATATTTAAAGGACGGCTGGAGTCAGAAAGGCTGACTCGCTGTTTATACTGTATGCACCCAACAAGCTGGGTGTTCCTGCGTCTAAGCAGACGATTGCTCGTTGGATTTGTAGCACAATTCAACTTGCGCATTCTGTGGCAGGCCTGCCACAGCCAAAATCTGTAAATGCCCACTCCACAAGGAAGGTGGGCTCACCTTGGGCGGCTGCCCGAGGGGTCTCGGCATTACAACGCTGCCGAGCAGCTAAGTGGTCAGGGGAGAACACGTTTGTAAAATTCTACAAATTTGATACCCTGGCTAAGGAGGACCTGGAGTTCTCTCATTCGGTGCTGCAGAGTCATCCGCACTCTCCCGCCCGTTTGGGAGCTTTGGTATAATCCCCATGGTCCTGACGGAGTCCCCAGCATCCACTTAGGACGTCAGAGAAAATAAGAATTTACTTACCGATAATTCTATTTCTCGTAGTCCGTAGTGGATGCTGGGCGCCCATCCCAAGTGCGGATTGTCTGCAATACTTGTACATAGTTATTGTTACAAAAATCGGGTTATTATTGTTGTGTGCCATCTTTTCAGAGGCTCCTCTGTTATCATGCTGTTAACTGGGTTCAGATCTCAAGTTGTACAGTGTGATTGGTGTGGCTGGTATGAGTCTTACCCGGGATTCAAAATCCTTCCTTATTGTGTACGCTCGTCCGGGCACAGTATCCTAACTGAGGCTTGGAGGAGGGTCATAGGGGGAGGAGCCAGTGCACACCACCTAGTGGTCAAACTTTTAATTTTGTGCCCTGTCTCCTGCGGAGCCGCTATTCCCCATGGTCCTGACGGAGTCCCCAGCATCCACTACGGACTACGAGAAATAGAATTATCGGTAAGTAAATTCTTATTTTTACACATTTCTGATAATACCAGTACCACTAAAAAGGGTATTATGTTGGGTGAGAAAAAACTGCCTGTAGTTTTTCCTGCATCTGAGGAATTAAATGAAGTGTGTGATGATGCGTGGGTTCCCCCCGATAAAAAAGTTATTGGCATCATACCCCTTCCCGCCAGAGGATAGGGCACGTTGGGAAACACCCTTTAGGGTGAATAAAGCGCTCACACGCTTGTCTAAACAGGTGGCACTACCGTCCCCGGATACGGCCGCCCTTAAGGAACCTACTGACAGAAAGCAGTAAAATATCCTAAAATGTATATACACTCACACGGGTGTGATACTGCGACCAGCAATCGCCTCAGCCTGGATGTGCAGTGCTGGGGTGGCTTGGTCGGATTCCCTGACTGACAATATTGATACCCTAGATAGGGACAGTATATTACTAACTATAGAGCATTTAAAAGATGCATTTCTATATATGCGTGATGCACAGAGGGATATTTGCCGACTGGCATCAAGAGTAAGTGCGCTGTCCATTTCTGCCAGAAGAAGGTTATGGACAAGACAGTGGTCAGGTGATGCTGATCCCAAAAGGCATATGGAAGTATCGCCTTATAAAAGGGAAGAGTTATTTGGGGTAGGTCTAACAGACCTGGTGGCCACGGCAACGGCTGGAAAATCCACATTTCTCTGACGTCCTAGTGGATGCTGGGACTCCGTCAGGACCATGGGGATTAGCGGCTCCGCTGGAGACGGGGCACAAAAATAAAAGCTTTAGGACTAGGTGGTGTGCACTGGCTCCTCCCCCTATGACCCTCCTCCAAGCCTCAGTTAGGTTTTTGTGCCCGTCCGAGCAGGGTGCAATCTAGGTGGCTCTCCTAAAGAGCTGCTTAGAAAAAGTTATTAGGTTTTTTATTTTCAGTGAGTCCTGCTGGCAACAGGCTCACTGCAACGAGGGACTTAGGGGAGAAGAAGTGAACTCACCTGCGTGCAGGATGGATTGGCTTCTTAGGCTACTGGACACCATTAGCTCCAGAGGGATCGAACACAGGCCCAGCCATGGAGTCCGGTCCCGGAGCCGCGCCGCCGACCCCCTTGCAGATGCCGAAAAGTGAAGAGGTCCAGAAACCGGCGGCAGAAGACTTTTCAGTCTTCATGAGGTAGCGCACAGCACTGCAGCTGTGCGCCATTGTTGTCAGCACACTTCACACCAGCGGTCACTGAGGGTGCAGGGCGCTGGGGGGGGGGCGCCCTGGGCAGCAATGATAATACCTTGTTCTGGCTAAAAATACATCACATATAGCCCCTGGGGCTATATGGATGTATTTAACCCCTGCCAGGTCTCACAAACACCGGGAGAAGAGCCCGCCGAAATAGGGGGCGGGGCCTATCTCCTCAGCACACAGCGCCATTTTCCTGCACAGCTCCGCTGCGAGGAAGGCTCCCAGGACTCTCCCCTGCACTGCACTACAGAAACAGGGTAAAAAAAACAGAGAGGGGGGGCACTTTTTTGGCGATATTGATATATTAAGCTGCTATAAAGGAAACAACACTTCTGTAGGGTTGTTCCTATATATTTATAGCGCTTGGGTGTGTGCTGGCAAACTCTCCCTCTGTCTCCCCAAAGGGCTAGTGGGGTCCTGACTTCGATAAGAGCATTCCCTGTGTGTCTGCTGTGTGTCGGTACGTGTGTGTCGACATGTATGAGGACGATGTTGGTGTGGAGGCGGAGCAATTGCCGGTAATGGTGATGTCACCCCCTAGGGAGTCGACACCGGAATGGATGGCTTTGTTTATGGAATTACGTGATAATGTCAGCACGTTACAAAAATCAGTTGACGACATGAGACGGCCGGCAAACCAGTTAGTACCTGTCCAGGCGTCTCAGACACCGTCAGGGGCTGTAAAACGCCCTTTACCTCAGTCGGTCGACACAGACCCAGACACGGACACCGAATCTAGTGTCGACGGTGAAGAAACAAACGTATTTTCCAGTAGGGCCACACGTTATATGATCACGGCAATGAAGGAGGCTTTGCATATCTCTGATACTGCAAGTACCACAAAAAGGGGTATTATGTGGGGTCTGAAAAAACTTCCTGTAGTTTTTCCTGAATCGGAGGAATTAAATGAAGTGTGTGATGAAGCGTGGGTTAACCCCGATAGAAAACTGCTAATTTCAAAGAAGTTATTGGCATTATATCCTTTCCCGCCAGAGGTTAGGGCGCGCTGGGAAACACCCCCTAGGGTGGATAAGGCACTCACACGCTTATCAAAACAAGTGGCGTTACCGTCTCCTGAAACGGCCGCCCTCAAGGATCCAGCTGATAGGAGGCTGGAAACTACCCTGAAAAGTATATACACTCATACTGGTGTTATACTGCGACCAGCCATCGCCTCTGCATGGATGTGCAGTGCTGGGGTGGTTTGGTCGGATTCCCTGACTGAAAATATTGATACCCTGGATAGGGACAGTATTTTATTGACTATAGAGCAATTAAAGGATGCTTTTCTTTATATGCGAGATGCTCAGAGGGATATTTGCACTCTGGCATCGAGAGTAAGTGCGATGTCCATATCTGCCAGAAGAAGTTTATGGACGCGACAGTGGTCAGGTGATGCGGATTCCAAACGGCATATGGAAGTATTGCCGTATAAAGGGGAGGAATTATTTGGGGTCGGTCTATCGGATTTGGTGGCCACGGCAACAGCCGGGAAATCCACCTTTTTTTTACCTCAGGTCCCCTCCCAACAGAAAAAGACACCGTCTTTTCAGCCGCAGTCCTTTCGTTCCTATAAGAACAAGAGGGCAAAAGGACAGTCATATCTGCCCCGAGGCAAAGGAAAGGGTAAGAGAGTGCACCAAGCAGCTCCCTCCCAGGAGCAGAAGCCCTCCCCGGCTTCTGCAAAGCCCTCAGCATGACGTTGGGGCTTTACAAGCGGACTCAGGGGCGGTGGGGGGTCGACTCAAGAATTTCAGCGCACAGTGGGCTCACTCACAGGTGGACCCCTGGATCCTGCAGGTAGTATCTCAGGGTTACAGGTTGGAATTCGAGAAGTCTCCCCCTCGCCGGTTCCTAAAGTCTGCTCTGCCAACGTCTCCCTCAGACAGGGCGACGGTATTGGAAGCCATTCACAAGCTGTATTCTCAGCAGGTGATAGTCAAGGTACCCCTCCTACAACAGGGAAAGGGGTATTATTCCACACTATTTGTGGTACCGAAGCCGGACGGCTCGGTAAGACCTATTCTAAATCTGAAATCTTTGAACCTGTACATACAAAAATTCAAGTTCAAGATGGAGTCACTCAGAGCAGTGATAGCGAATCTGGAAGAAGGGGACTTTATGGTGTCCCTGGACATCAAGGATGCTTACCTGCATGTCCCAATTTGCCCTTCACATCAAGGGTACCTCAGGTTCGTGGTGCAAAACTGTCATTATCAGTTTCAGACGCTGCCGTTTGGATTGTCCACGGCACCTCGGGTCTTTACCAAGGTAATGGCCGAAATGATGTTTCTTCTGCGAAGAAAAGGCGTATTAATTATCCCTTACTTGGACGATCTCCTGATAAGGGCAAGGTCCAGAGAACAGCTGGGGGACGTAGTAGCACTAACCCAAGTAGTGCTGCAACAGCACGGGTGGATTCTGAATTTTCCAAAATCTCAATTGACCCCGACGACACGTCTGCTGTTCCTGGGAATGATTCTGGACACGGTTCAGAAAAAGGTGTTTCTTCCGGAGGAGAAAGCCAGGGAGTTATCCGAACTTGTCAGGAACCTCCTAAAACCAGGAAAAGTGTCTGTGCATCAATGCACAAGAGTCCTGGGAAAAATGGTGGCTTCTTACGAAGCGATTCCATTCGGCAGATTCCACGCACGAACTTTTCAGTGGGATCTGCTGGACAAATGGTCCGGATCGCATCTGCAGATGCATCAGCGGATAACTTTGTCTCCACGGACAAGGGTGTCTCTTCTGTGGTGGTTGCAGAGTGCTCATCTGTTAGAGGGCCGCAGATTCGGCATACAGGACTGGGTCCTGGTGACCACGGATGCCAGTCTGAGAGGCTGGGGAGCGGTCACACAGGGAAGAAACTTCCAGGGAGTGTGGTCAAGCCTGGAGATGTCTCTTCACATAAATATACTGGAGCTAAGAGCGATTTACAATGCTCTAAGCCTGGCAAAACCCCTGCTTCAGGGTCAGCGGGTGTTGATCCAGTCGGACAACATCACGGCAGTCGCCCACGTAAACAGACAGGGCGGCACAAGAAGCAGGAGGGCAATGGCAGAAGCTGCAAGGATTCTTCGCTGGGCGGAAGATCATGTGATAGCACTGTCAGCAGTGTTCATTCCGGGAGTGGACAACTGGGAAGCGGACTTCCTCAGCAGACACGATCTACACCCGGGAGAGTGGGGACTTCATCCAGAAGTCTTCCACATGATTGTGAACCGTTGGGAAAAACCAAAGGTGGATATGATGGCGTCCCGCCTCAACAAAAAACTGGACAGGTATTGCGCCAGGTCAAGAGACCCTCAGGCAATAGCTGTGGACGCTCTGGTAACACCGTGGGTGTTCCAGTCAGTGTATGTGTTTCCTCCTCTGCCTCTCATACCAAAAGTACTGAGAATTATACGGCAAAGGGGAGTAAGAACGATACTCGTGGCTCCGGATTGGCCAAGAAGAACTTGGTACCCGGAACTTCAGGAGATGCTCACGGAAGATCCGTGGCCTCTACCTCTAAGACGGGACCTGCTTCAGCAGGGACCGTGTCTATTCCAAGACTTACCGCGGCTGCGTTTGACGGCATGGCGGTTGAACGCCGAATTCTAAGGGAAAAAGGCATTCCGGAAGAGGTCATCCCTACCCTGGTAAAAGCCAGGAAGGAGGTGACTGCACAACATTATCACCGCATTTGGAGAAAATATGTTGCGTGGTGTGAGGCCAGGAAGGCCCCGACGGAGGAATTTCAACTGGGTCGATTCCTACATTTCCTGCAAACAGGATTGTCTATGGGCCTCAAATTAGGGTCCATTAAGGTTCAAATTTCGGCCCTGTCGATTTTCTTCCAGAAAGAATTGGCTTCAGTTCCTGAAGTCCAGACTTTTGTAAAAGGAGTACTACATATACAGCCCCCGGTTGTGCCCCCAGTGGCTCCGTGGGATCTTAATGTAGTTTTGAATTTTCTCAAATCCCATTGGTTTGAGCCACTCAAATCGGTGGATTTGAAATATCTTACATGGAAAGTAACCATGCTACTGGCCCTGGCTTCAGCCAGGAGAGTGTCAGAATTGGCGGCTTTATCGTATAAAAGCCCATATCTGATTTTCCATTCGGACAGGGCAGAACTGCGGACGCGTCCTCAGTTTCTGCCTAAGGTGGTTTCAGCGTTTCACCTGAACCAGCCTATTGTGGTGCCTGCGGCTACTAGCGATTTGGAGGATTCCAAGTTGCTGGACGTTGTCAGGGCATTGAAAATATATATTTCAAGGACGGCTGGAGTCAGAAAATCTGACTCGCTGTTTATACTGTATGCACCCAACAAGCTGGGTGCTCCTGCTTCTAAGCAGACGATTGCTCGTTGGATTTGTAGCACAATTCAACTTGCACATTCTGTGGCAGGCCTGCCACAGCCTAAATCTGTCAAGGCCCATTCCACAAGGAAGGTGGGCTCATCTTGGGCGGCTGCCCGAGGGGTCTCGGCATTACAACTCTGCCGAGCAGCTACGTGGTCGGGGGAGAACACGTTTGTAAAATTCTACAAATTTGATACCCTGGCTAAAGAGGACCTGGAGTTCTCTCATTCGGTGCTGCAGAGTCATCCGCACTCTCCCGCCCGTTTGGGAGCTTTGGTATAATCCCCATGGTCCTGACGGAGTCCCAGCATCCACTAGGACGTCAGAGAAAATAAGATTTTACTTACCGATAAATCTATTTCTCGTAGTCCGTAGTGGATGCTGGGCGCCCATCCCAAGTGCGGATTGTCTGCAATACTTGTACATAGTTATTGTTACAAAAAAATCGGGTTGTTATTGTTGTGAGCCGTCTGTTCAGAGGCTCCTACGTTTGTCATACTGTTAACTGGGTTCAGATCACAAGTTGTACGGTGTGATTGGTGTGGCTGGTATGAGTCTTACCCGGGATTCAAAATCCTTCCTTATTGTGTACGCTCGTCCGGGCACAGTATCCTAACTGAGGCTTGGAGGAGGGTCATAGGGGGAGGAGCCAGTGCACACCACCTAGTCCTAAAGCTTTTATTTTTGTGCCCTGTCTCCTGCGGAGCCGCTAATCCCCATGGTCCTGACGGAGTCCCAGCATCCACTACGGACTACGAGAAATAGATTTATCGGTAAATAAAATCTTATTTTTTACCCCAGGTAGCTTCTCAACCTAAGAGACGCCGTATTATCAGGCGCAGTCCTTTCGGCCCCATAAAGCGGGCAAAAGGCGCCTCATTTCTGCCCCGTGGCAGAGGGAGAGGAAAAAGGCTGCAGCAAACAGCCAATTCCCACAAAAGCCCTCTCCCGCCTCTGCAAAGTCCTCAGCATGACGCTGGGGCTTTACAAGCGGTCTCAGGCACGGTGGGGGCCCGTCTCAAGAAATTCGAGACGTCTTCCCCTCGCCGTTTCATAAAGTCTGCTTTACCGACGTCTCCCTCAGACAGGGAGACAGTATTGCAAGCCATTCACAGGCTGTATTCCCAGCAGGTGATAATCAAGGTACCCCTCCTGCAACAGGGAAAGGGGTACTATTCCACACTATTGGTGGTACCGAAGCCGGACGGCTCGGTGAGACCAATTTTAAATCTAAAATCCTTGAACACTTACATACAAAGGTTCAAATTCAAGATGGAGTCACTCAGAGCAGTGATTGCGAACCTGGAAGAAGGGGACTATATGGTCTCTCTGGACATCAAAGATGCTTACCTACATGTCCCAATTTACCCTTCTCCAAGGGTACCTCAGGTTTGTGGTACAGAACTGTCACTATCAGTTTCAGACGCTGCCGTTTGGATTGTCCACGGCACCACGGGTCTTTACCAAGGTAATGGCCGAAATGATGATACTCCTTCGAAAGAATGGAGTTTTTAGTTATCCCTTACTTGGACGATCTCCTGATAAGGGCAAGATCCAGGGAACAGTTGGAAGTCGGGGTAGCACTATCTCAGATAGTGCTGCGGTAGCACGGTTGGATTCTCAATATTCCAAAATCGCAGCTGATCCTGACGACACGCCTTCTATTCCTAGGGATGATCCTGGACACAGTCCAGAAAAAGGTGTTTTCTCCCGGAGGAGAAAGCCAGGGAGTTATCCGAACTAGTCAGAAACCTCCTAAAACCAGGCCAAGTGTTAGTGCATCAGTGCACAAGGGTCCTGGGAAAAATGGTGGCTTCCTACGAAGCAATTCCATTTGGCAGATTCCACGCAAGAACTTTCCAGTGGGACCTGCTGGACAAATGGTCCGGATCGCATCTTCAGATGCATCAGCGGATAACCCTGTCACCAAAGACAAGGGTGTCTCTCCTGTGGTGGTTGCAGAGTGCTCATCTTCTAGAGGGCCGCAGTTTCGGCATTCAGGACTGGGTCCTGGTGACCACGGATGCCAGCCTGCGAGGCTGGAGAGCAGTCACACAGGGAAGAAATTTCCAGGGTTTGTGGTCATGCCTGGAGACATCACTTCACATAAATATTTTGGAGCTAAGGGCCATTTACAATGCCCTAAGCCAAGCAAGACCTCTGCTTCAAGGTCAGCCGGTGCTGATCCAGTCGGACAACATCACGGCAGTCGCCCACGTAAACAGACAGGGCGGCACAAGAAGCAGGAGGGCAATGGCAAAAGCTGCAAGGATTTTTCGCTGGGCGGAAAATCGGGTGGTCTTCTGTTTGCCGGCGGTCGGGCTCCCGGCGCTCAGTATACCGGCGCCGGGAGCCCGACAGCCGGCATACCGACACTTATTTTCCCTCGTGGGGGTCCACGACCCCCATAGAGGGAGAATAAAATAGTGTGGCGCGCGTAGCGCGCCACCGTGCCCGTAGCGTGGCGAGCGCAGCGAGCCCGCAAGGGGCTCATTTGCGCTCGCCAAGCTGTCGGTAAGCCGGCGGTCGGGCTCCCGGCGCCGGGATGCTGGTCGCCGGGAGCCCGACCGCCGGCCAGCCGTAGTGAACCCGGAAAATCATGTGATAGCACTGTCAGCAGTGTTCATTCCGGGAGTGGAAAACTGGGAAGCAGACTTCCTCAGCAGGCACGACCTCCACCCGGGAGAGTGGGGACTTCACCCAGAAGTCTTCCACATGATGGTAAACCATTGGGAAAAACCAAAGGTGGACATGATGGCGTCCCGCCTAAACAAAAAATTGGACAGGTATTGCGCCAGGTCAAGGGACCCTCAGGCAATAGCTGTGGACGCTCTGGTAACACCGTGGGTGTACCAGTCAGTGTATGTGTTCCCTCCTCTTCCTCTCATACCAAAAGTACTGAGAATTATAAGACGGAGGGGAGTAAGAACTATTCTCGTGGCTCCGGATTGGCCAAGAAGGACTTGGTACCCGGAACTTCAAGAGATGCTCACGGAGGACCCGTGGCCTCTACCTCTAAGAAGGGACCTGCTCCAGCAAGGACCCTGTCTATTCCAAGACTTACAGTGGCTGCGTTTGACGGCAGGGCGGTTGAACGCCGGATCCTGAAGGAAAAAGGCATTCCGGATGAAGTCATCCCTACCCTGATCAAGCCAGGAAGATGTAACCGCAAAGCATTATCACCGCATTTGGCGAAAATATGTTGCGGGGTGCGAGGCCAGTAAGGCCCCGATGGAGGAATTTTCAACTAGGTCGATTCCTGCATTTCCTGTAAACAGGAGTGTCTATGGGCCTAAAATTGGGGTCCATTAAGGTTCAAATTTCGGCCCTGTCAATTTTCTTCCAGAAAGAACTAGTTTCAGTTCCTGAAGTTCAGACGTTTGTAAAAGGGGTACTGCATATACAGCCTCCTTTTGTGCCTCAAGTGGCACCTTGGGATCTCAATGTAGTTTTGGGGTTCCTAAAGTCACATTGGTTTGAACCACTTGAATCTGTGGAGTTAAAAATATCTCATATGGAAAGTGGTCATGTTGTTGGCCCTGGCCTCGGCCAGGCGCGTGTCAGAATTGGCGGGCTTTATCCTGTAAAAGCCCTTATCTGATCTTCCATTCAGACAGGGCGGAATTGTGGACTCGTCCTCAATTTCTCCCTAAGGTGGTTTCAGCGTTTCACTTGAACCAGCCTATTGTGGTACCTGCGGCTACTAGGGACTTGGAGGACTCCAAGTTGCTGGACGTAGTCAGGGCCCTGAAAATATGTTTCCAGGACGGCTGGAGTCAGAAAATCTGACTCGCTGTTTATCCTGTATGCACCCAACAAGCTGGGTGCTCCTGCTTCTAAGCAGACTATTGCTCGTTGGATTTGTAGTACAATTCAGCTTGCATATTCTGTGGCAGGCCTGCCACAGCCAAAAATCTGTAAAAGCCCATTCCACAAGGAAGGTGGGCTCATCTTGGGCGGCTGCCCGAGGGGTCTCGGCTTTACAACTTTGCCGAGCAGATACTTGGTCAGGGGCAAACACGTTTGCTAAATTAAACAAATTTGATACCCTGGCTGAGGAGGACCTGGAGTTCTCTCATTCGGTGCTGCAGAGTCATCCGCACTGTCCCGCCCGTTTGGGAGCTTTGGTATAATCCCCATGGTCCTTACGGAGTTCCCAGCATCCACTAGGACGTCAGAGAAAATAAGAATTTACTTACCGATAATTCTATTTCTCATAGTCCGTAGTGGATGCTGGGCGCCCATCCCAAGTGCGGATTGTCTGCAATACTTGTACATAGTTATTGTTACAAAAATCGGGTTATTATTGTTGTGTGCCATCTTTTCAGAGGCTCCTCTGTTATCATGCTGTTAACTGGGTTCAGATCACAGGTTGTACGGTGTGATTGGTGTGGCTGTTATGAGACTTACCCGGGATTCAAAATCCTTCCTTATTGTGTACGCTCGTCCGGGCACAGTATCCTAACTGAGGCTTGGAGGAGGGTCATAGGGGGAGGAGCCAGTGCACACCAGGTAGTCCTAAAGCTTTTACTTTTGTGCCCAGTCTCCTGCGGAGCCGCTATTCCCCATGGTCCTTACGGAGTTCCCAGCATCCACTACGGACTACGAGAAATAGAATTATCGGTGAGTAAATTCTTATTATTTATCAAGGGTATCATAACATGTGCTCTCTAATGGTGACGGCAGATAAGAACCACTTGGCGGCTCATCTAGTCTGCCCATGTATACACTAGGTGCTACGTTTTTGTTGGGAAACAATTAACCTACCAGGAACCTGGAATACCCATGCAAGTGTAGTATGTACAAATTCCACACACTCAGGTCCATGGTGGGAATTGAACCTATGACCTTAGTGTCTCAGGGATGTAAGGCAGCAACGCTAACCATTACACCATCTGTACTGTGAATGCTAGCCACCCACTTAAGCATGGGCCAACTGCCACTGCATTCCGCTGGTGGGCCTTTCATTCCCCAGTCCAACACTGGGGAGGCTCATTACATTATATACTATAAAGGGGAACATGAGGAGAATATACAAACTCCACACAGTTAGGACCATGGTGGGAATCAGTGCTGTGAGGCAGTAATGATAACCATTTCATTATCCACACCGCCATACTGTAGATGTATGTTTGAATATATATAAGCAGTGTGTGTGTGTGTGTGTGTGTGTGTGTGTGTGTGTATATATATATATATATATATATATATAGTTTATCATAATGCATTACGGTCAACATAATTTGCATATGCAAATCAGTTTACCCATAATGCATTGTGATTTTAAATGATGAATGTTTGCACTTTATTTATGCGTAATTGACATATAGGAATCAAGAAATAGTGATTAGCATATAGTAAGCATTATAAATGAATAAAGTATATATACATTGTATATATAAAAAACAATTTAGAAAAAAGAACCCAACTCTCCCTAAGCCTACATGTTCATGATATAAAGTGACATATAAGAAGATTGAAAACATTTAGCATATTGGGGAGTGTGTGTGGCTGTTAAGATGAACATCTACCATCATACTCCAACATCAGGTGATGGTTCCAAGGTCATCTCCCTACATTTTTTTTTGTTTTAAATCTTCCCTTTGTGTAAGACCAGGGTTGGGGAAAAATAATACATAATAAAAAAATGAAAATGCATTTCTCACTTAAACAGCTTTTACTTTTATTAGGTTCTTCATTCAGTGTTGCTACATATTGCTTTATTGGCTCAGAGTCCATGGGTGACACATTGCATTCTATACAGGAGGCTGGGTTAGGGTTGTACTGGCCCTCAGGTGTACAGGGGAAACCCACAGTGGGGCCCACCCTAAACTCTTGGGATCAGTTTCCAAACTGTGAACTTTTACTATGCAGTACATTATACATATGTTACATTATACTGCACATGACTATGGTGTATTTTCTACTATACTATATAGCAGTGGTTCTCAAACTGTGTGCCGTGGCACCCTGGGGTGCCTTGGGACACTTTCAGTGGTGCCTTGGATTAATGGTCCATGACCAATTAATATTATTTATGGTCAATGTAATAGGCAAAACCAGTGCTGGTGGCTGTCAATCATAAAATATGTGGACAAACAGAAGCAAATCTTGTCCCTCACCACACATTGGAACCTGAGGATGACATATAAACACAATTTACTTAATGTAATTTCTCTATCGTCCTAAGTGGATGCTGGGGTTCCTGAAAGGACCATGGGGAATAGCGGCTCCGCAGGAGACAGGGCACAAAAGTAAAGCTTTTACAGGTCAGGTGGTGTGTACTGGCTCCTCCCCCCATGACCCTCCTCCAGACTCCAGTTAGATTTTTGTGCCCGGCCGAGAAGGGTGCAATTCTAGGTGGCTCTCATAAAGAGCTGCTTAGAGAGTTTAGCTTAGGTTTTTTATTTTACAGTGATTCCTGCTGGCAACAGGATCACTGCAACGAGGGACAGAGGGGAGAAGAAGTGAACTCACCTGCGTGCAGGATGGATTGGCTTCTTGGCTACTGGACATGAAGCTCCAGAGGGACGATCACAGGTACAGCCTGGATGGTCACCGGAGCCACGCCGCCGGCCCCCTCACAGATGCTGAAGCAAGAAGAGGTCCAGAATCGGCGGCTGAAGACTCCTGCAGTCTTCTTAAGGTAGCGCACAGCGCTGCAGCTGTGCGCCATTTTCCTCTCAGCACACTTCACACGGCAGTCACTGAGGGTGCAGGGCGCTGGGGGGGGGGCGCCCTGGGAGGCAAATGAAAACCTTTAAAAAGGCTAAAAATACCTCACATATAGCCCCAGAGGCTATATGGAGATATTTACCCCTGCCTAAATGTACTAAATAGCGGGAGACGAGCCCGCCGGAAAAGGGGCGGGGCCTATCTCCTCAGCACACGGCGCCATTTTCTGTCACAGCTCCGCTGGTCAGGAAGGCTCCCAGGTCTCTCCCCTGCACTGCACTACAGAAACAGGGTATAACAGAGAGGGGGGGCAAAATAAATGGCAATATATTAATATAAAAGCAGCTATAAGGGAGCACTTAATCATAAGGCTATCCCTGTCATATATAGCGCTTTTTGGTGTGTGCTGGCAGACTCTCCCTCTGTCTCCCCAAAGGGCTAGTGGGTCCTGTCTTCGTATAGAGCATTCCCTGTGTGTCTGCTGTGTGTCGGTACGTGTGTGTCGACATGTATGAGGACGTTATTGGTGTGGAGGCGGAGCAATTGCCAAATATGAGGATGTCACCTTCTAGGGGGTCGACACCAGAATGGATGCCTTTATTTGTGGAATTACGGGATAGCGTCAACTCGCTTAAGCAGTCGTTTGCCGACATGAGGCGGCCGGACACTCAATTAGTGCCTGTCCAGGCGCCTCAAACACCGTCAGGGGCTGTAAAACGCCCCTTGCCTCAGTCGGTCGACACAGACCCAGACACAGGCACTGATTCCGGTGGTGAAGGTGACGAATCAACCGTATTTTCCAGTAGGGCCACACGTTATATGATTTTGGCAATAAAGGAGATGTTACATTTAGCTGATACTACAGGTACCACTAAACAGGGTATTATGTGGGGTGTGAAAAAACTACCAGTAGTTTTTACCGAATCAGAAGAATTAAATGACGTGTGTGATGAAGCGTGGGGTGCCCCGATAAAAAACTGCTAATTTCAAAGAAGTTATTGGCTTTATACCCTTTCCCGCCAGAGGTTAGGGAGCGCTGGGAAACACCTCCTAGGGTGGACAAAGCGCTAACACGCTTATCAAAACAAGTGGCGTTACCCTCTCCTGAGACGACCGCACTTAAAGATCCATCAGATAGGAGGATGGAAAATATCCAAAAAGGTATATACACACATGCAGGTGTTATACTACGACCAGCTATTGCGACTGCCTGGATGTGCAGTGCTGGGGTAGTTTGGTCAGAGTCCCTGATCGAAAATATTGATACCCTGGACAGGGACAATATTTTACTGTCGTTAGAACAAATAAAGGATGCATTTCTTTATATGCGTGATGCACAGAGAGATATCTGCACACTGGCATCACGGGTAAGTGCTATGTCCATTTCGGCCAGAAGAGCTTTATGGACACGACAGTGGACAGGCGATGCGTAGAGGAGTTATTTGGGGTCGGTCTATCGGATTTGGTGGCCACGGCTACGGCCGGGAAATCCACCTTTCTACCTCAAGTCACTCCCCAACAGAAAAAGGCACCGACCTTTCAACCGCAGCCCTTTCGTTCCTTTAAAAATAAGAGAGCAAAGGGCTATTCATATCTGCCACGAGGCAGTGGACGAGGGAAGAGACAGCAACAGGCAGCTCCTTCCCAGGAACAGAAGCCCTCCCCGGCTTCTACAAAAGCCTCAGCATGACGCTGGGGCTTCGCAAGCGGACTCGGGGGCGGTAGGCGGTCGTCTCAAGAATTACAGCGCGCAGTGGGCTCACTCGCAGGTAAATCCCTGGATCCTGCAGATAATATCTCAGGGGTACAGGTTGAAATTAGAGACAGAGCCACCTCGCCGTTTCCTGAAGTCTGTTTTACCAACGTCCCCCTCAGAAAGGGAGACGGTTTTGGAAGCCATTCACAAGCTGTATTCTCAGCAGGTGATAGTCAAGGTACCTCTTCTACAACAAGGGAAGGGGTATTATTCCACTCTTTTTGTGGTACCGAAGCCGGATGGCTCGGTAAGGCCTATTCTAAATCTGAAGTCCTTGAACCTGTACATAAAGAAGTTCAAGTTCAAGATGGAGTCACTCAGAGCAGTGATAGCGAACCTGGAAGAAGGGGACTTTATGGTATCCTTGGACATCAAGGATGCGTATCTCCACGTTCCAATTACCCCTAACACCAGGGGTACCTCGGGTTCGTTGTACAAAACTGTCACTATCAGTTTCAGACGCTGCCGTTTGGTTTGTCCACGGCACCTCGGGTCTTTACAAAGGTAATGGCCGAGATAATATTTCTTCTTCGAAGAAAAGGCGTATTAATTATCCCATACTTGGACGATCTCCTAATAAGGGCAAGGTCCAGAGAACAGCTAGAGATGGGTTTAGCACTATCTCAAGAGGTGCTAAAGCAGCACGGATGGATTCTGAATATTCCAAAATCCCAATTAATGCCGACAACTCGTCTGCTGTTCCTGGGGATGATTCTGGACACAGTTCAGAAAAAGGTTTTTCTTCCCGAAGAAAAAGCCAAGGAGTTATCTGACCTGGTCAGGAACCTCCTAAAACCAGGAAAGGTGTCTGTACATCAATGCACAAGAGTCCTGGGAAAAAATGGTAGCTTCTTACGAAGCAATCCCTTTCGGCAGATTCCATGCAAAGGGATCTGTTGGACAAATGGTCAGGGTCGCATCTTCAGATGCACCTGCGGATAACCCTGTCGCCGAGGACAAGGGTATCCCTTCTGTGGTGGTTGCAGGAGGCTCATCTATTGGAGGGCCGCAGATTCGGCATGCAGGATTGGATCCTGGTGACCACGGATGCCAGCCTGAGAGGCTGGGGAGCAGTCACACAGGGAAGAAATTTCCAGGGAGTGTGGTCGAGCCTGAAAAAGTCTCTTCACATAAGCATTCTGGAACTAAGAGCAATCTACAATGCTCTAAGCCAGGCGGAACCTCTGCTTCAAGGAAGACCGGTGTTGATCCAGTCGGACAACATCACGGCAGTCGCCCATGTAAACAGACAGGGCGGCACAAGAAGCAGGAGGGCAATGGCAGAAGCTGCCAGGATCCTTCGCTGGGCGGAGAATCACGTGATAGCACTGTCAGCAGTATTCATCCCGGGCGTGGACAACTGGGAAGCAGACTTCCTCAGCAGACACGACCTTCACCCGGGAGAGTGGGGACTTCATCCAGAAGTTTTCCACATGCTATTAAACCGTTGGGTAAAACCAATGGTGGACATGATGGCGTCTCGCCTCAACAAAACACTGGACAGGTATTGCGCCAGGTCAAGAGATCCGCAGGCAATAGCTGTGGACGCGCTGGTAACACCTTGGGTGTACCAGTCGGTATATGTGTTTCCTCCTCTGCCTCTCATACCAAAGGTATTGAGGATTATACGGCAAAGAGGAGTAAGACTAGTGGCTCCGGATTGGCCAAGAAGGACTTGGTACCCGGAACTTCAAGAGATGGTCACGGACGATCCGTGGCCTCTACTTCTGAGAAGGGACCTGCTTCAGCAGGGTACTTGTCTTTTTCAAGACTTACCGCGGCTGCGTTTGACGGCATGGCGTTTGAATGCCAGATCCTAAAAGGAAAAGGCATTCCAGAAGAAGTCATTCCTACCTTGATAAAGGCAAGGAAGGAAGTCACCGCGAAGCATTATCGCAGTATTTGGCGAAAATATGTTGCGTGGTGCGAGCAGCGGAGTGCTCCGATGGAGGAATTTCAACTGGGTCGTTTTCCTACATTTCCTGCAATCAGGATTGTCTATGGGTCTCAAATTGGGATCTATTAAGGTTCAAATTTCGGCCCTATCAATATTCTTCCAAAAAGAATTGGCCTCAGTCCCTGAGGTCCAGATTTTTATCAAAGGAGTACTGCATATACAGCCTCCTGTGGTGCCTAAGGTGGCACCGTGGGATCTAAATGTAGTTTTAGATTTCCTCAAATCCAATTGGTTTGAACCACTAAAGAATGTGGATTTGAAATATCTCACATGGAAAGTGACTATGTTACTGGCCCTGGCTTCGGCCGGGAGAGTATCTGAACTGGCGGCTTTGTTTTATAAAAGCCCTTATTTAATTTTCCATTCGACATAGGGCAGAGCTGCGGACGCGTCCGCATTTTCTCCCTAAGGTGGTATCAGCGTTTCACCTGAACCAGCCTATTGTAGTGCCTGCGGCTACAGACGACTTGAAGGACTCCAAGTTGTTGGACGTTGTCAGAGCCTTAAAAATATACATTTAAAGGACGGCTGGAGTCAGAAAATCTGGCTCGCTGTTTATACTGTATGCACCCAACAAGTTGGGTGCACCTGCTTCTAAGCAGTCGATTGCTCGTTGGATTTGTAACAAAATTCAACTTGTACATTCTGTGGCAGGCCTGCCACAGCCTAAATCTGTTAAGGCCCATTCCGCAAGGAAGGTGGGCTCATCTTGGGCGGCTGCCCGAGGGGTCTCGGCATTACAACTCTGCCGAGCAGCTACGTGGTCAGGGGAGAACACGTTTGTAAATTTTTACAAATTTGATACCCTGGCAAAGGAGGACCTGGAGTTCTCTCATTCGGTGCTGCAGAGTCATCCGCACTCTCCCGCCCGTTTGGGAGCTTTGGTATAATCCCCATGGTCCTTTCAGGAACCCCAGCATCCACTTAGGACGATAGAGAAAATAAGAATTTACTTACCGATAATTCTATTTCTCGGAGTCCGTAGTGGATGCTGGGCGCCCATCCCAAGTGCGGATTTTCTGCAATACTTGTACATAGTTATTGTTAACTAATTCGGGTTATTGTTTAGGAAGCCATCTTTCAGAGGCTCCTCTGTTATCATACTGTTAACTGGGTTTAGATCACAAGTTGCACGGTGTGATTGGTGTGGCTGGTATGAGTCTTACCCGGGATTCAAATTCCTCCCTTATTGTGTACGCTCGTCCGGGCACAGTACCTAACTGGAGTCTGGAGGAGGGTCATGGGGGGAGGAGCCAGTACACACCACCTGACCTGTAAAAGCTTTACTTTTGTGCCCTGTCTCCTGCGGAGCCGCTATTCCCCATGGTCCTTTCAGGAACCCCAGCATCCACTACGGACTCCGAGAAATAGAATTATCGGTAAGTAAATTCTTATTATTTCTTTCTACATTTCTCAGTAAGAAACTTTTGGCCTAGGGGTGCCGTAAAAAAAAATAAAAAAATTCTGATACTCTAGGGCGCCGGGATTCAAAGAAGTTTGTGACCCACTGCTCTATAGCATTTACTACATATATTTATAAAGGGTATCATAACATGTGCTCTCTAATGGTGACGGCAGATAAGAACCACTTGGCGGCTCATCTAGTCTGCCCATGTATACACTAGGTGCTACATTTTTGTTGGGAAACAATTAACCTACCAGGAACCTGGAATATCCATGCAAGTGTAGTATGTACAAATTCCACACACTCAGGTCCATGGTGGGAATTGAACCTATGACCTTAGTGTCTCAGGGATGTAAGGCAGCAATGCTAACCATTACACCATCTGTACTGTAAATGCTAGCCACCCACTTAAGCATGGGCCAACTGCCACTGCATTCCGCCGGTGGGCCTTTCATTCCCCAGTCCAACACTGGGGAGGCTCATTACATTATATACTATAAAGGGGAACATGAGGAGAATATACAAACTCCACACAGTTAGGACCATGGTGGGAATCAGTGCTGTGAGGCAGTAATGATAACCATTTCATTATCCACACCGCCATACTGTAGATCAGGGGTGTCAAACACAAGGCCCGCGGGCCAAATCCGGCCCGCCAGACCTCGTCTGATGGCCCGCGGTGCCGCCGCCAGCCTTGCAGCCTCCCCTTTTTTTTCTTCAATGAATTTACTCCGTGCCTGCACGGAGTAAATTCATTTTAAAAATGGCTCAAGTTAAAAAAAAAAAAATAATTTACTTACCTTCCGGGACCTGGCCCGACTTCTTCCTGCCCCGCACTGCTCCCTGGGTGTCGGACGTGACGTCATCACGTGACGTCCGCCCGACATCTCCAGGGATCAGAGGAGCGCGCGGACGCCGCGGAGAGGAGCAAGAAGAAAGAAGTAAAAGAAAGAAAGAAGTAAAAGGTAAGTAAAGTAAATGGAGGGGGCAGATGGCTGGGCACTATAAAAGGGGGCAGATGGCTGGGCACTATAAAAGGGGGCAGATGGCTGGGCACTATAAAAGGGGGCACATGGCTGGGCACTATAAAAGGGGGCAGATGGCTGGGCACTATAAAAGGGGGCAGATGGCTGGGCACTATAAAAGGGGGCAGATGGCTGGGCACTATAAAAGGGGGCAGATGGCCGGGCACTATAAAAGGGGGCACATGGCCTTGTGTTTTCCATATGTTTAATAAACAGTGTTTGGCAATATTTGTATGTTTAAAAAAAAATTAATGTTTGTTACCAAAAAACATTTTTCAATACATTGTACAATAATTGTACATTTGAATATCTACTTGTCATTATTCTGACTATGGCCCTCATTCCGAGTTGTTCGCTTGCAAGGCGATTTCAGCAGAGTTACACACGCTAAGCCGCCGCCTACTGGGAGTGAATCTTAGCTTCTTAAAATTGCGAACGATGTATTCGCAATATTGCGATTACAAACTACTTAGCAGTTTCTGAGTAGCTTCAACCTTACTCGGCATCTGCGATCAGTTCAGTGCTTGTCGTTCCTGGTTTGACGTCACAAACACACCCAGCGTTCGCCCAGACACTCCTCCGTTTCTCCAGCCACTCCCGCGTTTTTTCCGGAAACGGTAGCGTTTTTATCCACACGCCCATAAAACGCCGTGTTTCCACCCAGTAACACCCATTTCCTGTCAATCACACTAGGATCGCCGGAGCGAAGAAAAAGCCGTGAGTAAAAATACTATCCTCATAGCAAAATTACTTGGCGCAGTCGCAGTGCGAACATTGCGCATGCGTACTAAGCAGAAAAGCGCTGCGATGCGAAGAAAAATACAGAGCGAACGACTCGGAATGAGGGCCTATGTTTCTGCTTTCAGAGCTAGTTATTACTTACATTATTACAAAAAACAGTAATAATTGAATGCAGTGACATTAATTTATGATAATAAAGAGTGGACACATAGACCTACAGATACAACCGGCCCTTTGATGGGGACCAAACTGCTGATGCGGCCCCCGATGAATTTGAGTTTGACACCCCTGCTGTAGATGTATGTTTGAATATATATAAGCAGTGTGTGTGTGTGTGTATATATATATATATATATATAGTTTATCATAATGCATTACGGTCAACATAATTTGCATATGCAAATCAGTTTACCCATAATGCATTGTGATTTTAAATGATGAATGTTTGCACTTTATTTATGCGTAATTGACATATAGGAAACAAGAAATAGTGATTAGCATATAGTAAGCATTATAAATGAATAAAGTATATATACATTGTATATATAAAAAACAATTTAGAAAAAAGAACCCAACTCTCCCTAAGCCTACATGTTCATGATATAAAGTGACATATAAGAAGATTGAAAACATTTAGCATATTGGGGAGTCTGTGTGGCTGTTAAGATGAACATCTACCATCATACTCCAACATCAGGTGATGGTTCCAAGGTCATCTCCCTACATTTTTTTTTGTTTTAAATCTTCCCTTTGTGTAAGACCAGGGTTGGGGAAAAATAATACATAATAAAAAAATGAAAATGCATTTCTCACTTAAACAGCTTTTACTTTTATTAGGTTCTTCTGAATGAATGTTGCTACATATTGCTTTATTGGCTCAGAGTCCATGGGGGACACATTGCATTCTATACAGGAGGCTGGGTTAGGGTTGTACTGGCCCTCAGGTGTACAGGGGAAACCCACAGTGGGGCCCACCCTAAACTCTTGGGATCAGTTTCCAAACTGTGAACTTTTACTATGCAGTACATTATACATATGTTACATTATACTGCACATGACTATGGTGTATTTTCTACTATACTATATAGCAGTGGTTCTCAAACTGTGTGCCGTGGCACCCTGGGGTGCCTTGGGACACTTTCAGTGGTGCCTTGGATTAATGGTCCATGACCAATTAATATTATTTATGGTCAATGTAATAGGCAAAACCAGTGCTGGTGGCTGTCAATCATAAAATATGTGGACAAACAGAAGCAAATCTTGTCCCTCACCACACATTGGAACCTGAGGATGACATATAAACACAATTTACTTAATGTAATATTTCTTTCCACATTTCTCAGTAAGAAACTTTTGGCCTAGGGGTGCCGTAAAAAAAAAAAAAAAATTCTGATACTCTAGGGCGCCGGGATTCAAAGAAGTTTGTGACCCACTGCTCTATAGCATTTACTACATATATTTATAAAGGGTATCATAACATGTGCTCTCTAATGGTGACGGCAGATAAGAACCACTTGGCGGCTCATCTAGTCTGCCCATGTATACACTAGGTGCTACATTTTTGTTGGGAAACAATTAACCTACCAGGAACCTGGAATATCCATGCAAGTGTAGTATGTACAAATTCCACACACTCAGGTCCATGGTGGGAATTGAACCTATGACCTTAGTGTCTCAGGGATGTAAGGCAGCAACGCTAACCATTACACCATCTGTACTGTAAATGCTAGCCACCCACTTAAGCATGGGCCAACTGCCACTGCATTCCGCCGGTGGGCCTTTCATTCCCCAGTCCAACACTGGGGAGGCTCATTACATTATATACTATAAAGGGGAACATGAGGAGAATATACAAACTCCACACAGTTAGGACCATGGTGGGAATCAGTGCTGTGAGGCAGTAATGATAACCATTTCATTATCCACACCGCCATACTGTAGATGTATGTTTGAATATATATAAGCAGTGTGTGTGTGTGTGTGTATATATATATATATATATATATATATATATATATATATATATATATATATAGTTTATCATAATGCATTACGGTCAACATAATTTGCATATGCAAATCAGTTTACCCATAATGCATTGTGATTTTAAATGATGAATGTTTGCACTTTATTTATGCGTAATTGACATATAGGAATCAAGAAATAGTGATTAGCATATAGTAAGCATTATAAATGAATAAAGTATATATACATTGTATATATAAAAAACAATTTAGAAAAAAGAACCCAACTCTCCCTAAGCCTACATGTTCATGATATAAAGTGACATATAAGAAGATTGAAAACATTTAGCATATTGGGGAGTGTGTGTGGCTGTTAAGATGAACATCTACCATCATACTCCAACATCAGGTGATGGTTCCAAGGTCATCTCCCTACATTTTTTTTTGTTTTAAATCTTCCCTTTGTGTAAGACAAAGAAAAAATAATACATCATAAAAAAATGAAAATGCATTTCTCACTTAAACAGCTTTTACTTTTATTAGGTTCTTCTGAATGAATGTTGCTACATATTGCTTTATTGGCTCAGAGTCCATGGGGGACACATTGCATTCTATACAGGAGGCTGGGTTAGGGTTGTACTGGCCCTCAGGTGTACAGGGGAAACCCACAGTGGGGCCCACCCTAAACTCTTGGGATCAGTTTCCAAACTGTGAACTTTTACTATGCAGTACATTATACATATGTTACATTATACTGCACATGACTATGGTGTATTTTCTACTATACTATATAGCAGTGGTTCTCAAACTGTGTGCCGTGGCACCCTGGGGTGCCTTGGGACACTTTCAGTGGTGCCTTGGATTAATGGTCCATGACCAATTAAAATTATTTATGGTCAATGTAATAGGCAAAACCAGTGCTGGTGGCTGTCAATCATAAAATATGTGGACAAACAGAAGCAAATCTTGTCCCTCACCACACATTGGAACCTGAGGATGACATATAAACACAATTTACTTAATGTAATATTTCTTTCTACATTTCTCAGTAAGAAACTTTTGGCCTAGGGGTGCCGTAAAAAAAAAAAAAAAAATTCTGATACTCTAGGGCGCCGGGATTCAAAGAAGTTTGTGACCCACTGCTCTATAGCATTTACTACATATATTTATCAAGGGTATCATAACATGTGCTCTCTAATGGTGACGGCAGATAAGAACCACTTGGCGGCTCATCTAGTCTGCCCATGTATACTCTAGGTGCTACGTTTTTGTTGGGAAACAATTAACCTACCAGGAACCTGGAATACCCATGCAAGTGTAGTATGTACAAATTCCACACACTCAGGTCCATGGTGGGAATTGAACCTATGACTTTAGTGTCTCAGGGATGTAAGGCAGCAACGCTAACCATTACACCATCTGTAATGCTAGCCACCCACTTAAGCATGGGCCAACTGCCACTGCATTCCGCCGGTGGGCCTTTCATTCCCCAGTCCAACACTGGGGAGGCTCATTACATTATATACTATAAAGGGGAACATGAGGAGAATATACAAACTCCACACAGTTAGGACCATGGTGGGAATCAGTGCTGTGAGGCAGTAATGATAACCATTTCATTATCCACACCGCCATACTGTAGATGTATGTTTGAATATATATAAGCAGTGTGTGTGTGTGTGTGTGTGTGTGTGTATATATATATATATATATATATATAGTTTATCATAATGCATTACGGTCAACATAATTTGCATATGCAAATCATTTTACCCATAATGCATTGTGATTTTAAATGATGAATGTTTGCACTTTATTTATGCCTAATTGACATATAGGAATCAAGAAATAGTGATTAGCATATAGTAAGCATTATAAATTAATAAAGTATATATACATTGTATATATAAAAAACAATTTAGAAAAAAGAACCCAACTCTCCCTAAGCCTACATGTTCATGATATAAAGTGACATATAAGAAGATTGAAAACATTTAGCATATTGGGGAGTGTGTGTGGCTGTTAAGATGAACATCTACCATCATACTCCAACATCAGGTGATGGTTCCAAGGTCATCTCCCTACATTTTTTTTGTTTTAAATCTTCCCTTTGTGTAAGACCAGGGTTGGGGAAAAATAATACATAATAAAAAAATGAAAATGCATTTCTCACTTAAACAGCTTTTACTTTTATTAGGTTCTTCATTCAGTGTTGCTACATATTGCTTTATTGGCTCAGAGTCCATGGGTGACACATTGCATTCTATACAGGAGGCTGGGTTAGGGTTGTACTGGCCCTCAGGTGTACAGGGGAAACCCACAGTGGGGCCCACCCTAAACTCTTGGGATCAGTTTCCAAACTGTGAACTTTTACTATGCAGTACATTATACATATGTTACATTATACTGCACATGACTATGGTGTATTTTCTACTATACTATATAGCAGTGGTTCTCAAACTGTGTGCCGTGGCACCCTGGGGTGCCTTGGGACACTTTCAGTGGTGCCTTGGATTAATGGTCCATGACCAATTAATATTATTTATGGTCAATGTAATAGGCAAAACCAGTGCTGGTGGCTGTCAATCATAAAATATGTGGACAAACAGAAGCAAATCTTGTCCCTCACCACACATTGGAACCTGAGGATGACATATAAACACAATTTACTTAATGTAATATTTCTTTCTACATTTCTCAGTAAGAAACTTTTGGCCTAGGGGTGCCATAAAAAAAAATAAAAAAATTCTGATACTCTAGGGCGCCGGGATTCAAAGAAGTTTGTGACCCACTGCTCTATAGCATTTACTACATATATTTATAAAGGGTATCATAACATGTGCTCTCTAATGGTGACGGCAGATAAGAACCACTTGGCGGCTCATCTAGTCTGCCCATGTATACACTAGGTGCTACATTTTTGTTGGGAAACAATTAACCTACCAGGAACCTGGAATATCCATGCAAGTGTAGTATGTACAAATTCCACACACTCAGGTCCATGGTGGGAATTGAACCTATGACCTTAGTGTCTCAGGGATGTAAGGCAGCAATGCTAACCATTACACCATCTGTACTGTAAATGCTAGCCACCCACTTAAGCATGGGCCAACTGCCACTGCATTCCGCCGGTGGGCCTTTCATTCCCCAGTCCAACACTGGGGAGGCTCATTACATTATATACTATAAAGGGGAACATGAGGAGAATATACAAACTCCACACAGTTAGGACCATGGTGGGAATCAGTGCTGTGAGGCAGTAATGATAACCATTTCATTATCCACACCGCCATACTGTAGATGTATGTTTGAATATATATAAGCAGTGTGTGTGTGTGTGTATATATATATATATATATATATATATATATAGTTTATCATAATGCATTACGGTCAACATAATTTGCATATGCAAATCAGTTTACCCATAATGCATTGTGATTTTAAATGATGAATGTTTGCACTTTATTTATGCGTAATTGACATATAGGAATCAAGAAATAGTGATTAGCATATAGTAAGCATTATAAATGAATAAAGTATATATACATTGTATATATAAAAACTATTTAGAAAAAAGAACCCAACTCTCCCTAAGCCTACATGTTCATGATATAAAGTGACATATAAGAAGATTGAAAACATTTAGCATATTGGGGAGTCTGTGTGGCTGTTAAGATGAACATCTACCATCATACTCCAACATCAGGTGATGGTTCCAAGGTCATCTCCCTACATTTTTTTTTGTTTTAAATCTTCCCTTTGTGTAAGACCAGGGTTGGGGAAAAATAATACATAATAAAAAAATGAAAATGCATTTCTCACTTAAACAGCTTTTACTTTTATTAGGTTCTTCTGAATGAATGTTGCTACATATTGCTTTATTGGCTCAGAGTCCATGGGGGACACATTGCATTCTATACAGGAGGCTGGGTTAGGGTTGTACTGGCCCTCAGGTGTACAGGGGAAACCCACAGTGGGGCCCACCCTAAACTCTTGGGATCAGTTTCCAAACTGTGAACTTTTACTATGCAGTACATTATACATATGTTACATTATACTGCACATGAATATGGTGTATTTTCTACTATACTATATAGCAGTGGTTCTCAAACTGTGTGCCGTGGCACCCTGGGGTGCCTTGGGACACTTTCAGTGGTGCCTTGGATTAATGGTCCATGACCAATTAATATTATTTATGGTCAATGTAATAGGCAAAACCAGTGCTGGTGGCTGTCAATCATAAAATATGTGGACAAACAGAAGCAAATCTTGTCCCTCACCACACATTGGAACCTGAGGATGACATATAAACACAATTTACTTAATGTAATATTTCTTTCCACATTTCTCAGTAAGAAACTTTTGGCCTAGGGGTGCCGTAAAAAAAAAAAAAAAAATTCTGATACTCTAGGGCGCCGGGATTCAAAGAAGTTTGTGACCCACTGCTCTATAGCATTTACTACATATATTTATAAAGGGTATCATAACATGTGCTCTCTAATGGTGACGGCAGATAAGAACCACTTGGCAGCTCATCTAGTCTGCCCATGTATACACTAGGTGCTACATTTTTGTTGGGAAACAATTAACCTACCAGGAACCTGGAATATCCATGCAAGTGTAGTATGTACAAATTCCACACACTCAGGTCCATGGTGGGAATTGAACCTATGACCTTAGTGTCTCAGGGATGTAAGGCAGCAACGCTAACCATTACACCATCTGTACTGTAAATGCTAGCCACCCACTTAAGCATGGGCCAACTGCCACTGCATTCCGCCGGTGGGCCTTTCATTCCCCAGTCCAACACTGGGGAGGCTCATTACATTATATACTATAAAGGGGAACATGAGGAGAATATACAAACTCCACACAGTTAGGACCATGGTGGGAATCAGTGCTGTGAGGCAGTAATGATAACCATTTCATTATCCACACCGCCATACTGTAGATGTATGTTTGAATATATATAAGCAGTGTGTGTGTGTGTATATATATATATATATATATATATATATATATATAGTTTATCATAATGCATTACGGTCAACATAATTTGCATATGCAAATCAGTTTACCCATAATGCATTGTGATTTTAAATGATGAATGTTTGCACTTTATTTATGCGTAATTGACATATAGGAATCAAGAAATAGTGATTAGCATATAGTAAGCATTATAAATGAATAAAGTATATATACATTGTATATATAAAAAACAATTTAGAAAAAAGAACCCAACTCTCCCTAAGCCTACATGTTCATGATATAAAGTGACATATAAGAAGATTGAAAACATTTAGCATATTGGGGAGTGTGTGTGGCTGTTAAGATGAACATCTACCATCATACTCCAACATCAGGTGATGGTTCCAAGGTCATCTCCCTACATTTTTTTTTGTTTTAAATCTTCCCTTTGTGTAAGACAAAGAAAAAATAATACATCATAAAAAAATGAAAATGCATTTCTCACTTAAACAGCTTTTACTTTTATTAGGTTCTTCTGAATGAATGTTGCTACATATTGCTTTATTGGCTCAGAGTCCATGGGGGACACATTGCATTCTATACAGGAGGCTGGGTTAGGGTTGTACTGGCCCTCAGGTGTACAGGGGAAACCCACAGTGGGGCCCACCCTAAACTCTTGGGATCAGTTTCCAAACTGTGAACTTTTACTATGCAGTACATTATACATATGTTACATTATACTGCACATGACTATGGTGTATTTTCTACTATACTATATAGCAGTGGTTCTCAAACTGTGTGCCGTGGCACCCTGGGGTGCCTTGGGACACTTTCAGTGGTGCCTTGGATTAATGGTCCATGACCAATTAAAATTATTTATGGTCAATGTAATAGGCAAAACCAGTGCTGGTGGCTGTCAATCATAAAATATGTGGACAAACAGAAGCAAATCTTGTCCCTCACCACACATTGGAACCTGAGGATGACATATAAACACAATTTACTTAATGTAATATTTCTTTCTACATTTCTCAGTAAGAAACTTTTGGCCTAGGGGTGCCGTAAAAAAAAATAAAAAAATTCTGATACTCTAGGGCGCCGGGATTCAAAGAAGTTTGTGACCCACTGCTCTATAGCATTTACTACATATATTTATCAAGGGTATCATAACATGTGCTCTCTAATGGTGACGGCAGATAAGAACCACTTGGCGGCTCATCTAGTCTGCCCATGTATACTCTAGGTGCTACGTTTTTGTTGGGAAACAATTAACCTACCAGGAACCTGGAATACCCATGCAAGTGTAGTATGTACAAATTCCACACACTCAGGTCCATGGTGGGAATTGAACCTATGACTTTAGTGTCTCAGGGATGTAAGGCAGCAACGCTAACCATTACACCATCTGTAATGCTAGCCACCCACTTAAGCATGGGCCAACTGCCACTGCATTCCGCCGGTGGGCCTTTCATTCCCCAGTCCAACACTGGGGAGGCTCATTACATTATATACTATAAAGGGGAACATGAGGAGAATATACAAACTCCACACAGTTAGGACCATGGTGGGAATCAGTGCTGTGAGGCAGTAATGATAACCATTTCATTATCCACACCGCCATACTGTAGATGTATGTTTGAATATATATAAGCAGTGTGTGTGTGTGTGTGTGTGTGTATATATATATATATATATATATATATATATATATAGTTTATCATAATGCATTACGGTCAACATAATTTGCATATGCAAATCATTTTACCCATAATGCATTGTGATTTTAAATGATGAATGTTTGCACTTTATTTATGCGTAATTGACATATAGGAATCAAGAAATAGTGATTAGCATATAGTAAGCATTATAAATGAATAAAGTATATATACATTGTATATATAAAAAACAATTTAGAAAAAAGAACCCAACTCTCCCTAAGCCTACATGTTCATGATATAAAGTGACATATAAGAAGATTGAAAACATTTAGCATATTGGGGAGTGTGTGTGGCTGTTAAGATGAACATCTACCATCATACTCCAACATCAGGTGATGGTTCCAAGGTCATCTCCCTACATTTTTTTTGTTTTAAATCTTCCCTTTGTGTAAGACCAGGGTTGGGGAAAAATAATACATAATAAAAAAATGAAAATGCATTTCTCACTTAAACAGCTTTTACTTTTATTAGGTTCTTCTGAATGAATGTTGCTACATATTGCTTTATTGGCTCAGAGTCCATGGGGAACACATTGCATTCTATACAGGAGGCTGGGTTAGGGTTGTACTGGCCCTCAGGTGTACAGGGGAAACCCACAGTGGGGCCCACCCTAAACTCTTGGGATCAGTTTCCAAACTGTGAACTTTTACTATGCAGTACATTATACATATGTTACATTATACTGCACATGACTATGGTGTATTTTCTACTATACTATATAGCAGTGGTTCTCAAACTGTGTGCCGTGGCACCCTGGGGTGCCTTGGGACACTTTCAGTGGTGCCTTGGATTAATGGTCCATGACCAATTAATATTATTTATGGTCAATGTAATAGGCAAAACCAGTGCTGGTGGCTGTCAATCATAAAATATGTGGACAAACAGAAGCAAATCTTGTCCCTCACCACACATTGGAACCTGAGGATGACATATAAACACAATTTACTTAATGTAATATTTCTTTCCACATTTCTCAGTAAGAAACTTTTGGCCTAGGGGTGCCGTAAAAAAAAATAAAAAAATTCTGATACTCTAGGGCGCCGGGATTCAAAGAAGTTTGTGACCCACTGCTCTATAGCATTTACTACATATATTTATAAAGGGTATCATAACATGTGCTCTCTAATGGTGACGGCAGATAAGAACCACTTGGCGGCTCATCTAGTCTGCCCATGTATACACTAGGTGCTACATTTTTGTTGGGAAACAATTAACCTACCAGGAACCTGGAATATCCATGCAAGTGTAGTATGTACAAATTCCACACACTCAGGTCCATGGTGGGAATTGAACCTATGACCTTAGTGTCTCAGGGATGTAAGGCAGCAACGCTAACCATTACACCATCTGTACTGTAAATGCTAGCCACCCACTTAAGCATGGGCCAACTGCCACTGCATTCCGCCGGTGGGCCTTTCATTCCCCAGTCCAACACTGGGGAGGCTCATTACATTATATACTATAAAGGGGAACATGAGGAGAATATACAAACTCCACACAGTTAGGACCATGGTGGGAATCAGTGCTGTGAGGCAGTAATGATAACCATTTCATTATCCACACCGCCATACTGTAGATGTATGTTTGAATATATATAAGCAGTGTGTGTGTGTGTGTGTATATATATATATATATATATATATATATATATATATATATATATATAGTTTATCATAATGCATTACGGTCAACATAATTTGCATATGCAAATCAGTTTACCCATAATGCATTGTGATTTTAAATGATGAATGTTTGCACTTTATTTATGCGTAATTGACATATAGGAATCAAGAAATAGTGATTAGCATATAGTAAGCATTATAAATGAATAAAGTATATATACATTGTATATATAAAAAACAATTTAGAAAAAAGAACCCAACTCTCCCTAAGCCTACATGTTCATGATATAAAGTGACATATAAGAAGATTGAAAACATTTAGCATATTGGGGAGTGTGTGTGGCTGTTAAGATGAACATCTACCATCATACTCCAACATCAGGTGATGGTTCCAAGGTCATCTCCCTACATTTTTTTTTGTTTTAAATCTTCCCTTTGTGTAAGACAAAGAAAAAATAATACATCATAAAAAAATGAAAATGCATTTCTCACTTAAACAGCTTTTACTTTTATTAGGTTCTTCTGAATGAATGTTGCTACATATTGCTTTATTGGCTCAGAGTCCATGGGGGACACATTGCATTCTATACAGGAGGCTGGGTTAGGGTTGTACTGGCCCTCAGGTGTACAGGGGAAACCCACAGTGGGGCCCACCCTAAACTCTTGGGATCAGTTTCCAAACTGTGAACTTTTACTATGCAGTACATTATACATATGTTACATTATACTGCACATGACTATGGTGTATTTTCTACTATACTATATAGCAGTGGTTCTCAAACTGTGTGCCGTGGCACCCTGGGGTGCCTTGGGACACTTTCAGTGGTGCCTTGGATTAATGGTCCATGACCAATTAAAATTATTTATGGTCAATGTAATAGGCAAAACCAGTGCTGGTGGCTGTCAATCATAAAATATGTGGACAAACAGAAGCAAATCTTGTCCCTCACCACACATTGGAACCTGAGGATGACATATAAACACAATTTACTTAATGTAATATTTCTTTCTACATTTCTCAGTAAGAAACTTTTGGCCTAGGGGTGCCGTAAAAAAAAAAAAAAAAATTCTGATACTCTAGGGCGCCGGGATTCAAAGAAGTTTGTGACCCACTGCTCTATAGCATTTACTACATATATTTATCAAGGGTATCATAACATGTGCTCTCTAATGGTGACGGCAGATAAGAACCACTTGGCGGCTCATCTAGTCTGCCCATGTATACTCTAGGTGCTACGTTTTTGTTGGGAAACAATTAACCTACCAGGAACCTGGAATACCCATGCAAGTGTAGTATGTACAAATTCCACACACTCAGGTCCATGGTGGGAATTGAACCTATGACTTTAGTGTCTCAGGGATGTAAGGCAGCAACGCTAACCATTACACCATCTGTAATGCTAGCCACCCACTTAAGCATGGGCCAACTGCCACTGCATTCCGCCGGTGGGCCTTTCATTCCCCAGTCCAACACTGGGGAGGCTCATTACATTATATACTATAAAGGGGAACATGAGGAGAATATACAAACTCCACACAGTTAGGACCATGGTGGGAATCAGTGCTGTGAGGCAGTAATGATAACCATTTCATTATCCACACCGCCATACTGTAGATGTATGTTTGAATATATATAAGCAGTGTGTGTGTGTGTGTGTGTGTGTGTGTATATATATATATATATATATATATAGTTTATCATAATGCATTACGGTCAACATAATTTGCATATGCAAATCATTTTACCCATAATGCATTGTGATTTTAAATGATGAATGTTTGCACTTTATTTATGCCTAATTGACATATAGGAATCAAGAAATAGTGATTAGCATATAGTAAGCATTATAAATTAATAAAGTATATATACATTGTATATATAAAAAACAATTTAGAAAAAAGAACCCAACTCTCCCTAAGCCTACATGTTCATGATATAAAGTGACATATAAGAAGATTGAAAACATTTAGCATATTGGGGAGTGTGTGTGGCTGTTAAGATGAACATCTACCATCATACTCCAACATCAGGTGATGGTTCCAAGGTCATCTCCCTACATTTTTTTTGTTTTAAATCTTCCCTTTGTGTAAGACCAGGGTTGGGGAAAAATAATACATAATAAAAAAATGAAAATGCATTTCTCACTTAAACAGCTTTTACTTTTATTAGGTTCTTCATTCAGTGTTGCTACATATTGCTTTATTGGCTCAGAGTCCATGGGTGACACATTGCATTCTATACAGGAGGCTGGGTTAGGGTTGTACTGGCCCTCAGGTGTACAGGGGAAACCCACAGTGGGGCCCACCCTAAACTCTTGGGATCAGTTTCCAAACTGTGAACTTTTACTATGCAGTACATTATACATATGTTACATTATACTGCACATGACTATGGTGTATTTTCTACTATACTATATAGCAGTGGTTCTCAAACTGTGTGCCGTGGCACCCTGGGGTGCCTTGGGACACTTTCAGTGGTGCCTTGGATTAATGGTCCATGACCAATTAATATTATTTATGGTCAATGTAATAGGCAAAACCAGTGCTGGTGGCTGTCAATCATAAAATATGTGGACAAACAGAAGCAAATCTTGTCCCTCACCACACATTGGAACCTGAGGATGACATATAAACACAATTTACTTAATGTAATATTTCTTTCTACATTTCTCAGTAAGAAACTTTTGGCCTAGGGGTGCCATAAAAAAAAATAAAAAAATTCTGATACTCTAGGGCGCCGGGATTCAAAGAAGTTTGTGACCCACTGCTCTATAGCATTTACTACATATATTTATAAAGGGTATCATAACATGTGCTCTCTAATGGTGACGGCAGATAAGAACCACTTGGCGGCTCATCTAGTCTGCCCATGTATACACTAGGTGCTACATTTTTGTTGGGAAACAATTAACCTACCAGGAACCTGGAATATCCATGCAAGTATAGTATGTACAAATTCCACACACTCAGGTCCATGGTGGGAATTGAACCTATGACCTTAGTGTCTCAGGGATGTAAGGCAGCAATGCTAACCATTACACCATCTGTACTGTAAATGCTAGCCACCCACTTAAGCATGGGCCAACTGCCACTGCATTCCGCCGGTGGGCCTTTCATTCCCCAGTCCAACACTGGGGAGGCTCATTACATTATATACTATAAAGGGGAACATGAGGAGAATATACAAACTCCACACAGTTAGGACCATGGTGGGAATCAGTGCTGTGAGGCAGTAATGATAACCATTTCATTATCCACACCGCCATACTGTAGATGTATGTTTGAATATATATAAGCAGTGTGTGTGTGTGTGTATATATATATATATATATATATATATATAGTTTATCATAATGCATTACGGTCAACATAATTTGCATATGCAAATCAGTTTACCCATAATGCATTGTGATTTTAAATGATGAATGTTTGCACTTTATTTATGCGTAATTGACATATAGGAATCAAGAAATAGTGATTAGCATATAGTAAGCATTATAAATGAATAAAGTATATATACATTGTATATATAAAAAACTATTTAGAAAAAAGAACCCAACTCTCCCTAAGCCTACATGTTCATGATATAAAGTGACATATAAGAAGATTGAAAACATTTAGCATATTGGGGAGTCTGTGTGGCTGTTAAGATGAACATCTACCATCATACTCCAACATCAGGTGATGGTTCCAAGGTCATCTCCCTACATTTTTTTTTGTTTTAAATCTTCCCTTTGTGTAAGACCAGGGTTGGGGAAAAATAATACATAATAAAAAAATGAAAATGCATTTCTCACTTAAACAGCTTTTACTTTTATTAGGTTCTTCTGAATGAATGTTGCTACATATTGCTTTATTGGCTCAGAGTCCATGGGGGACACATTGCATTCTATACAGGAGGCTGGGTTAGGGTTGTACTGGCCCTCAGGTGTACAGGGGAAACCCACAGTGGGGCCCACCCTAAACTCTTGGGATCAGTTTCCAAACTGTGAACTTTTACTATGCAGTACATTATACATATGTTACATTATACTGCACATGAATATGGTGTATTTTCTACTATACTATATAGCAGTGGTTCTCAAACTGTGTGCCGTGGCACCCTGGGGTGCCTTGGGACACTTTCAGTGGTGCCTTGGATTAATGGTCCATGACCAATTAATATTATTTATGGTCAATGTAATAGGCAAAACCAGTGCTGGTGGCTGTCAATCATAAAATATGTGGACAAACAGAAGCAAATCTTGTCCCTCACCACACATTGGAACCTGAGGATGACATATAAACACAATTTACTTAATGTAATATTTCTTTCCACATTTCTCAGTAAGAAACTTTTGGCCTAGGGGTGCCGTAAAAAAAAAAAAAAAAATTCTGATACTCTAGGGCGCCGGGATTCAAAGAAGTTTGTGACCCACTGCTCTATAGCATTTACTACATATATTTATAAAGGGTATCATAACATGTGCTCTCTAATGGTGACGGCAGATAAGAACCACTTGGCAGCTCATCTAGTCTGCCCATGTATACACTAGGTGCTACATTTTTGTTGGGAAACAATTAACCTACCAGGAACCTGGAATATCCATGCAAGTGTAGTATGTACAAATTCCACACACTCAGGTCCATGGTGGGAATTGAACCTATGACCTTAGTGTCTCAGGGATGTAAGGCAGCAACGCTAACCATTACACCATCTGTACTGTAAATGCTAGCCACCCACTTAAGCATGGGCCAACTGCCACTGCATTCCGCCGGTGGGCCTTTCATTCCCCAGTCCAACACTGGGGAGGCTCATTACATTATATACTATAAAGGGGAACATGAGGAGAATATACAAACTCCACACAGTTAGGACCATGGTGGGAATCAGTGCTGTGAGGCAGTAATGATAACCATTTCATTATCCACACCGCCATACTGTAGATGTATGTTTGAATATATATAAGCAGTGTGTGTGTGTGTATATATATATATATATATATATATATATATAGTTTATCATAATGCATTACGGTCAACATAATTTGCATATGCAAATCAGTTTACCCATAATGCATTGTGATTTTAAATGATGAATGTTTGCACTTTATTTATGCGTAATTGACATATAGGAATCAAGAAATAGTGATTAGCATATAGTAAGCATTATAAATGAATAAAGTATATATACATTGTATATATAAAAAACAATTTAGAAAAAAGAACCCAACTCTCCCTAAGCCTACATGTTCATGATATAAAGTGACATATAAGAAGATTGAAAACATTTAGCATATTGGGGAGTGTGTGTGGCTGTTAAGATGAACATCTACCATCATACTCCAACATCAGGTGATGGTTCCAAGGTCATCTCCCTACATTTTTTTTTGTTTTAAATCTTCCCTTTGTGTAAGACAAAGAAAAAATAATACATCATAAAAAAATGAAAATGCATTTCTCACTTAAACAGCTTTTACTTTTATTAGGTTCTTCTGAATGAATGTTGCTACATATTGCTTTATTGGCTCAGAGTCCATGGGGGACACATTGCATTCTATACAGGAGGCTGGGTTAGGGTTGTACTGGCCCTCAGGTGTACAGGGGAAACCCACAGTGGGGCCCACCCTAAACTCTTGGGATCAGTTTCCAAACTGTGAACTTTTACTATGCAGTACATTATACATATGTTACATTATACTGCACATGACTATGGTGTATTTTCTACTATACTATATAGCAGTGGTTCTCAAACTGTGTGCCGTGGCACCCTGGGGTGCCTTGGGACACTTTCAGTGGTGCCTTGGATTAATGGTCCATGACCAATTAAAATTATTTATGGTCAATGTAATAGGCAAAACCAGTGCTGGTGGCTGTCAATCATAAAATATGTGGACAAACAGAAGCAAATCTTGTCCCTCACCACACATTGGAACCTGAGGATGACATATAAACACAATTTACTTAATGTAATATTTCTTTCTACATTTCTCAGTAAGAAACTTTTGGCCTAGGGGTGCCGTAAAAAAAAATAAAAAAATTCTGATACTCTAGGGCGCCGGGATTCAAAGAAGTTTGTGACCCACTGCTCTATAGCATTTACTACATATATTTATCAAGGGTATCATAACATGTGCTCTCTAATGGTGACGGCAGATAAGAACCACTTGGCGGCTCATCTAGTCTGCCCATGTATACTCTAGGTGCTACGTTTTTGTTGGGAAACAATTAACCTACCAGGAACCTGGAATACCCATGCAAGTGTAGTATGTACAAATTCCACACACTCAGGTCCATGGTGGGAATTGAACCTATGACTTTAGTGTCTCAGGGATGTAAGGCAGCAACGCTAACCATTACACCATCTGTAATGCTAGCCACCCACTTAAGCATGGGCCAACTGCCACTGCATTCCGCCGGTGGGCCTTTCATTCCCCAGTCCAACACTGGGGAGGCTCATTACATTATATACTATAAAGGGGAACATGAGGAGAATATACAAACTCCACACAGTTAGGACCATGGTGGGAATCAGTGCTGTGAGGCAGTAATGATAACCATTTCATTATCCACACCGCCATACTGTAGATGTATGTTTGAATATATATAAGCAGTGTGTGTGTGTGTGTGTGTGTGTGTATATATATATATATATATATATATATATATATATAGTTTATCATAATGCATTACGGTCAACATAATTTGCATATGCAAATCATTTTACCCATAATGCATTGTGATTTTAAATGATGAATGTTTGCACTTTATTTATGCGTAATTGACATATAGGAATCAAGAAATAGTGATTAGCATATAGTAAGCATTATAAATGAATAAAGTATATATACATTGTATATATAAAAAACAATTTAGAAAAAAGAACCCAACTCTCCCTAAGCCTACATGTTCATGATATAAAGTGACATATAAGAAGATTGAAAACATTTAGCATATTGGGGAGTGTGTGTGGCTGTTAAGATGAACATCTACCATCATACTCCAACATCAGGTGATGGTTCCAAGGTCATCTCCCTACATTTTTTTTGTTTTAAATCTTCCCTTTGTGTAAGACCAGGGTTGGGGAAAAATAATACATAATAAAAAAATGAAAATGCATTTCTCACTTAAACAGCTTTTACTTTTATTAGGTTCTTCTGAATGAATGTTGCTACATATTGCTTTATTGGCTCAGAGTCCATGGGGAACACATTGCATTCTATACAGGAGGCTGGGTTAGGGTTGTACTGG